>NW_007729735.1:183786-185227 GCF_000696425.1 Galeopterus variegatus
ATTTCTCTTTCTGTGCCTGGCTTATTTCACTTAATATAATTTTCTCTTAAGTCCATCCATGCTGCTGCGAATGGTAGTATTTCATTCTTTTTTACACTAGAGTAGTATTCCATTGTGTAGATATACCACATTTTCTTTATCGACTCATCTGATGATGGGCATTTAGGCTGGTTCCAACTCTTGGCTATTGTAAATAGCACTGCAATAAACATGGGAGTACAAGTATCCCTTCGACATGATGATTTCTATTCCTTTGGGTATATACCCAGCAATGTGATAGCTGGGTCATATGGCAGATCTATCTGTAATTCAAACATCTTCTTGAAAAGTGAAATATCTGACTCTGCTGATGCACATTCCCAGCACAAATGTTGTTACGAATGAGGACAGCACTGTGTAGTGAAAGAGGATGAACTTAGGAGTCAGCCAAATGTAGATTCGAATTCTCATTATCCCACTGAATATCTTTAAACAAGTTACTGATCCTCTCCACATCAGTTTTTTCTCATCTGTAAAATGTGCATAATAAGCTCTTAAAGTTATCAGGAGGATTAAACGAAATCAGGTATGAATAGTAACTGCTCAGTATTAGTTGTTTCTATCTTTTCATCTATGCACTTTCCCTTTTCCTCTGATCTGTGCAGACACACTGAGAGATGAGTACATTTTGGATGATTAACTGAAGGACTCATATGTGAGGTAGGAAAACTTTGTACCAGCAATGGCTCAGAAATCTAAAGTAGAATCATCTTTCTGGCTGGTACTTCCTCTCTAGATGTCCAGATCATTGATCTCTTGTCTTCAATTGTCCTATTATCTATTTTTTAAAAAAGACTTCTTATTAAAGAATGATATACATAACATCCTATCATCTATTTTAGTAGGAATGGTGAGAATAGTCCAACTCTACTCCAAGAGAAGATTAATATATTAATATATTAACATAAAAAGCTGATTTAAACCTTGCCTTTATCCATCACTGCCACAGGATGGTCTGGTTTGGCCCAAGTCTGTGAATGAGATTCCACTGATGGTCTGAGTCATATTTTGTTGAGAAGACCCTGACTTGTTAGTTTGGATGTGGGTAAGAATGATCTGTGTTTGAGAGAAATCTGCAGCAGGGAGCAGAACTGCTTCCCTGACGAGCGAGGTCTCACATGGTCCCTGGCTGGATTGATCCATGTCTTCAAGGCCAGTAGCAAGGCACACAGCAGAGCTCTGGAGTCAGCCAACTTGTGTGTGAATCCTGACTCTGTCACATACTAGAGATGTGACTTTGGGCAAGTAACTGAATATCTTTAAGCCCTGGTTTCCTCAGGTATAAAGTAGGGATATTAACAGTGTCTTCCCCTTGGGGCTGGTGTACAGTGAAGTGAGATAATCTATAGAAAGTGTTTAGTGCTGGCTGGTTAGCTCACTTGGTTAGAGTGTGGTGCTTATA
>NW_007729735.1:186596-187620 GCF_000696425.1 Galeopterus variegatus
CGCTCAGCCAGTGAGCGCACCCGCCATCCCTATATAGGATCTGAACCTGCGGCCTCGGTGCCACCAGTGCCGCGCTCTCCCGAGTGAGCCACGAGGCTGGCCCAGGAAGATGCATTTTTAAAGTTGAGATATAATTCACATAACATAGGTGTCACCATTTTAAAGTGCACAATTCAGTGGTTTTTAGTATTTTTGCTATGTACATCCATCACCTTCCAGAACATTTCCATCACCCTTAGAAAGAAACCTCATACCTATTAGCAGACAGACCCAATTCCTCCTCTCCCCAGTCTGGCAACCACAAACCTACTTTCTGTTTCTATGAATTTGCCTATTCTGGACATTTCATATTAATGGAATTATACTATAAGTGGCTTTTTGTGCCTGGCTTCTTTCACCTAGCGTAAAGCTTTCAAGGTTCATCCATGCTGTGGCCTCTTATCAGTGCTTCATTCCTTTTTATGGCTGAATAATATTCCACATTTTATGTATCCTTTGATTAGTTGGTGGACATTTGTGTTATTTTCACTTTTTGGCTATTTTGATTAATGCTGCTATGAACATGTGTGTATAAGTTTTCTTTGAAATCCAGTAATTATCTTAGAATGTGTTGTAGTGGTAGTTATGCTAAGTCGATATTCTTGGGTACTCAGTTTGCTTTTTCAAAATGTAGGTTAAAATCTTTTTGTATTTCAGAAAAGTTTTCAGTTTTTAGTGTTTGTTCTGTTCCTTTGCTTTGATTTTATTATTCAGGGACCTCTTATCTTCATGTTGGTTATTCTTTGCCTATCTTCAGTGTTTTGTCACTTTTTTTCTTGAATCCTTTTGATTTCTTCATTTTTTTATTTAATATTTTTTCTTTTTCATTTTCTCTGTTTTTTAAGACTTTTTAAATATCTATTTGCTCTTGTTTTCCGTCTAATTTAGTCTACACTACTGAAGTGACTTTTTCTTTTATTTTTAATTCTTTCTGATCCCTGTCACCTCATTTCTGAATTTTTCTAATTCTGATCCATATTCTTTT
>NW_007729735.1:188687-197568 GCF_000696425.1 Galeopterus variegatus
TGACTTTTTCTTTTATTTTTAATTCTTTCTGATCCCTGTCACCTCATTTCTGAATTTTTCTAATTCTGATCCATATTCTTTTATGTCTTATACCATTTTGTTGATGTCTTTTAGCTCATTTTGAAATAATAAGATATAGTTTTCATCTGTCTTGTGGGCATGTCTTTCTGTCATACTTTCATTTACAGGATACTACTCTGCTCCTTACTCTCTTTTTTCTTATATTAACTTTGTATAGATTTTGACTATAATACTTTTTTGTTGCTTATTTTTATGGGAGAGTAGTTTACCTGAACTTTGAGAATGAGGCGAGGTTCAGGAAAGCTTTTCTAACTTCATAGTACTCTGTCTTGTTTTGTATGAGTTAAAGACTATGGTGGCTTGCTTTCTCAGGTGTTCTGTTTCTATTTTCTCCTTAGTTTGATCTGGGCCACTCTTTACTGTGCCTTTATTTTCCCTTTCCTGCTCAATTTTGGTTGTATCCCCGGCAGTTTCTCTTTAGCATGGGCCCCATCCAGGGAGGGAACCTTGGCAGGTCTGTTTTGAGAGTTTCAAGACTTTCTTACCATATGGCTTTTTCAGGTGCCTACTCTTGGAATGGGCAGACATCTTCCAGTTTCATCTGCTGCTCTAAAATTGGCCTGTGTTAAATATCTGTTGTCTCTTTGGGGGTTCTGTCAGATGCAGCCTTGTTATTTCTCTCTGCTTTCTCCTCAACAGACACCTCTACTGCTTCCATGCCGGTTTTGTGGCTGTTGGTGGTTTGTCCTTACTCACTCGTATTTGGTTCTTTTGTTGTAAATGTTGCCAATGACTTCCTGTTTTCTTTTTTTTTTTTAAAATCTAGTTGTCTTTGATAGGATCTTTATAAACTTCCTCGTTTAAATTAATAAGGAAATTAAACTATATGAAAAACAGACTTGATAAAAGACATGCACAGGCAGAGCTAGCATGAGAACCCATTTTCCTACTTTTCCCGTTTTGCTCAACTTTTTTTTAATTCTGCATGAGAATTTTCAATCTTCTTTCTCGTATTAGTTTTCTACTGATATGTAACAAGTTACCATAAACTAAGTGGCTTAAAACAGTACACATTTATTATCTCATAGTTTTTGCAGGTTAGGAGTCACACAGTTTCTACATGTACAGCTTAGCTGGGTCCTGTGCTCCGGGTCTCATCAAGGTTGCTGTCAAGGCTCCTTACTGGCTGCTGTTGGGTGGAGGCCACCCTCAGGTCCAAGAGGCTACCTGCAGTTCTCAGTCATGTGACCTTTTTTATACGCAGTTTGCAGCATGGTGGTTTGCTTCTTTAAGGCTAGCAGATTGTCTGTTATTCAGTCTGCTAAAAGTCTTATATAATGCAATGTAATCATCTGAGTGGCATCCCATCACCTTTGTCATATTCTATTGGTTAGAAGGAAGTCATGGGTTCTGCCCACAGGCAAGGGGAGGATATTATATGAGAGAGTACAGGGGTTGGAGATCGTGGAGATCTGCCTACCACATCTATATTGATGATCCAGAAATTGATGAAACTCGCTCCTGAGCTATAGAAGACACTGTCTCTCTACAAGATCATTCAGATTTGAAGATATTAGATGCCACAATAATGCACTGAAAAATGATGATTCTATTCAAATTAACTTTTTTGAAACAACTTTATTAAAATTTGGTGAACTCCCTCTTTCTGTACTTCTCTGCCCAATATACAAATATTACAATATACACTATTAAGGCCCTACATTAAATTATTAAGGCCCTAACTGTCTGAAATTCACATGTGTATGTGTATATAATTAAGCTATTTCACAAAAATAGAAACATTTTATGTATGTGCTTGGATATTATAAGGACAGAAGAGTCCATTCTTTTTAGGTTCTAACTCATTTACTTCCATTCTGAAGGCAGTTTCTCTGGGGTCTGATCTTTGGGAGCATGGTGGTAAAGTGACAAGGTTTTGGAATTCGGTACCTGAAGAGCTTGAATGAGTCCTTAGTAACCTCACTTAATAGCTGACTGGCCTCAGACAAGTCATTTAGCCTCTCTGAACCAGATTAGCTCTCTTATGAAGTGAGGATAATAAACCTCAGGTAAGATAATTCATAGTTCAGCTGTATGTATTATCAGTGGCCTTGTAGAAAAACTTGGGCTTTACAGTCAGACAGCTATGAGTTGTAATCTTGGTCCTGTAACTATGTGACTTTTGGCAAATTACCTCTAATCTCTTAGTTTTCTCTTCTGAAGAATGGGATAATTCTTGCATTGCAGTGTTGTAAGGATCAGAATTCTGTATGTAAAATACCAAGTACAGTGCTCAGCACTGTAGTAGGTGCTCAGTAGATTAATGACAGTGGTATTTGTTTGTTTACCACTATTCCTAAGGTTAGTCTTTTAGGTCTCTGGAGAAGTGGCTTCTTCCCCCTTCATGTACAGAATCCTATCTTCTTTGTCCTGGGTAAAACTATTCAATCAGCCACATGAATCACTGCCTGTTTTAAAGATCCATTGGTGTCTGTCCATAGGAGGCATTAGTTCTGAGCACTGCAGTTGAATCCGTTTTCTCTCAGTGATTTCTTCTCTTATGAGGCTTGATTTTCGGGAGCAGAGACAGAACAGTTTAGCTCCTTTTTGCGGGGGGAGGGTCTAGATATCCCCCTACGCCTCCAATTTCACTAAATAATTCTTTTATTACATCTTTCCCCCAGACCAAATCACCTCACGTATCACCTACTCCCTTCACTTATCAGAGATCGTTGTATTTTTCAGAGAGTTCTATGTTCGGTATATAAACTGATGGTGGCTGGGTACTATATATGTGCTATGTATAGGGGTACTTTAAAAAGTTCATGGAAAGATTATATTTTAATTCTATTTTTCCATGAACTTTTTGAAGTACCCTTGTATGTTACTTAAATCTTAAGTATATGAGGTTGATATAGTTATCCTTTTTTTTATGATTGAAGAAACAGGCTTATAGTTTAAGTGACTTTCTCAAGGCCACATACTTAAGTGTAAGGTACTTTATGGAATCCATATTCAGGTGTTTCTCAGTCCAAAGCTCATGTTCTTCCTTAGGATGCTGACTTCTACTGGAGTAGAAGAGGAGGTTATAGGATATTTGTATTTGTATTTTTATCTATTTGGACTTAATGAATTATTGTTATTTCTCAGTTTAAAATTACCCAGAGATTCCTTAGCACTGTGGTAAGGTAACTTACTTTAAATGGTTGGTTCTGTATAGTTTGGAATATCTCCTATAGAAGAGGTTTCCAGAAAGTAGGCCAGGGTAAGTGACAAATACTCTTCTCTTTCCTTCTTCCTGTTTGATCCCTTGGGAGAAAGCCTTTGAAAATTATCATGAGATCTTCTGTTTGAGAGTACTTTGGCCTCTTTGATTGCAACATTGTATTAAAAATATCTCATTTATGAAAAAGCTTTTGGAGACCCCAAAATGTCCCTGGAGTTCAATTTCTTTCAAACTGAATTCTATGCCTTAGAGATAGGCACTACATGTTCCTTTCCCAAGTTCAAGAATAATTTATCACTATTTTATTATGATAATTTTTCTTTTCATTTGAGAAATTAAAATAATCTAATAATTTCATCATTATGTTGTTCTTGTAAGGGACATCTTTTTAACGTTATGTCATTTTTGCTTCCAATCCTTTTTAAAAGTAATAAAATATAGTAGAATACCAGTATTACATTCTTGTTATACAATAATTAGAAATTAAAATAATCTAATAATTTCATCATTATGTTGTTCTTGTAAGGGACATCTTTTTAACATTTTGTCATTTTTGCTTCCAATCCTTTTTAAAAGTAATAAAATATAGTAGAATACCAGTATTACATTCTTGTTATACAATAATTAAAAAAAATACAAATAAGGGGGGAAGAAGACACAACAATCACAACAGTTCCTTGAACTTGTTAAGACAAGTGAACAGATTTGTTGTAGTGGGGTGGGGGAGGGGACAGATGGGGGGGAAGAGGAACAGATAAAGGGACGTGAAAATCAACTACAATGTATACTGAGAAGTTAAAAAAAAAAGTACAAATAAGCCAAAGAACAGAAGAAAAATCAGCCATACTAAAAAAACCCCCTCAGTACTCAAATATATAACCGCTATTGTATCATTTACTATTTTTAACAGACTTCAGTTCATCTAACCTGTAAGCCACAGACATCCTGGACAATTTTAGTCATCAATAAGGAAGCATACCATTAAGAAACAGTGGGGTATTTTGAAAGTGTTGGAAAGACATATCATGAGTTTAAATACTTCAAGTAATGCCACTGGTGATACCCAAAGGTAAGCCTCTCTTCTCTTCCTTTATTTGAAGAATGCTTTTGGTTGCAAGGAACAGAGAGAAGAAAGTGGTTGGTGGAGCTAATGTTAGGAATTCTCATGGCATGGTAAAGGAAGTAGAAATTTCATGGAATTGGAGAAACAGGAATGAAGCTCACAGGAGTTAGAGCTGGATCTAGAGACTTTGTAGGATCTTTGTTAACTTGGACCACAAAAGTGCACACCTTTTCCTTTCACTAGACACTTATTCTTTTCAGTACTCCAAATGTTTTCCTGCTTTGTTTACATTTCTGTTTTGTTTCCCCTAACCTCTGTGGCTCTAATTCGTCTTCTTTCTTCATTGCACCAGCTCCAATTTGTGGCTTCTGTTTAAGCATTATTTTAGTTTTAGCTCCTGTTGCTGACTGCCCCTTTACTTGGTATCTCTCAGTTTACTTTCCATGGAGGAGCACCTAGTTACTATTGCTCATCTTTTTTGTACCCTTGATTTCTGCTTTTGGGTGCAGTACCTACCTTTAGTTCCTTTACCTCTTCTGGGTGGAGTTCATAATATGAAACTGGACCACTCAGGAGGAGAGTATAACTCTCTCCTGAGTGTGGTTTACAAAGAAGTAAGTACAGAAATTGAAAGTAAATGTTAAGAAACTTGTAGTCATTTAACAGTAATTTTCTGTCTGCTGAATCTAAAAATAAAACATTTGGGGTTGTCTTCTGTCTGTTTTTCAAATTTCTTTTTAATATTTAGTTTGAGAAGGAGTCATCTAGACTGCATTTTCAGCACTTTGTGTGGGTGGGGCAAGTACCATGACTAACATGTACTTTACCTATAAATAGGGTTTGCTATGCAAATGTTTTCCACCTATCTTTAGAAGCTGCTTTAAGGCTTTCTGGAAAAAAAAATCCTTTCTGGAGCAAGGTAAGGAATAAATAAAACATAAACTTTTTTCTTTGGTAAAATTTCATCTTAAAGAGGACTTTTTTTTCCCCTTTTCCCCACATGTTGCGGGGGGGCAAGTGTGGGGCTTTATCAGTTTGTTCTTTGCCCACCACTTTGAGGAATATGGTTCAAAAACTGCTGAATAGAGGGCTGGCGGGTTAGATCATATGGTTAGAGCATGGTGCTGGTAACTCGAAGGTCAAGGATTTGGATCCCCATACTGGCCAGCTGCCAAAAACAAACAAAAACACCAAAAACTGCTAAATAGAGGATCTTCATGTTTCTTTCCTTCTTGCTCTGATGTTCTACTTTATACATATACATACATATAAACATATATGCATATTACAGTATATGTATATTTATTATATGTGCACTAGTGTATGTATATGTATATTTTAACACAAATAACATGTGTTTTTAGAAAAATTTAAAAATTCATCGAACAAAACAATAAAACTACTTTTAATCCTACCACTTAGAGTTAACAATTGATAACATTTTGGTAAATACTTATCCAGACTTTTTCTTATTAAGATATCAGTATATTATAAAAATATATATTTTATACATTACAATGATATTTCACATTATTTAGTATCCTGCCTTTTCAATTTTGGTTTTTTTTTTTTTGTCTTTTTCGTGACCGGTAAGGGGATCGCAACCCTTCGTGTGGTGTCGCCCACACCGCGCTCGGCACCGGCCATTCCTATACAGGATCCGAACCCGCGGCGGGAGCGTCGCTGCGCTCCCAGCGCTGCACTCTCCTGAGTGCGCCACGGGCTCGGCCCTGCCTTTTCAATTTTGGAAGGAGCTTCTTACCACATCAATGTATGAGGATACTTTAGAAAGTTCACAGAAAGATTTACATTATATTTCAATTCTATTTTTCCATGAGCTTTCTAAAGTACCCTTGTATATCTGTTGTAATATATATATATTTTTTTTTTAAAGATGACTGGTAAGGGGATCTTAACTCTTGACTTGGTGTTGTCAGCACCACGCTCAGCCAGTGAGCTAACCGGCCATCCCTATATGGGATCCAAACCCGGGGCCTTGGTGTTATCAGCACCGCACTCTCTCGAGTGAGCCACGGGCCGGCCCTATCTGTTGTAATTTTTAATGACTAGATTAATTTTCACAATTCTAGAATCTGGATGATGTTATTTAAACTCTACAACTTTGACCCACCTTAAAAAAAAATGAAAAAACTGAACTCTACAATGAATCTATTTTGTTTCTATAGATTTGCCTTTTCTAAACAATTCATATAAATGGAATCAAACAAATTGTGATCTTTTGTATGTGGCTTCTTTCACTGGGCATATTCTTAAAGTTTACAATGTTGTAGCATATTATCAGTACTTTTTTTCTTTTTAACTGCTAAATAGAACAGTAGCCTTCTCTACTTATCTGCTGGGGATATTCCAAGACACCCAGTGGATGCCTGAAACCACAGATAGTGCCGAGCCCCATATATAGTATGTTTTTTTCCTGTATATACATACATGTGATAAAGTTTAATTTATAAATTAGACACAGTAAAAGATTAATAACAATAACTAATAATAAAATAGAACAATTTTAACAATATGCCAGTATTACTGCACTTATACTTTGGGGCCATTGTGGAGTTAAGTGAGGGTTACTTGAACACAAACACTGTGATACTGCAATAGTCCATCTGATAACTAAGGTGGCTACTAAGGGACTAACAAGAGGGTAGCGTATACAGGGTGGATATGCTAGACAAAAGAATGATTCACATCCCTCGTGGGATGGAGTGGGACAATGTGAGATTTCATCATGCTACTTAGAATGTCATACAAGTTAAAACTTACTAATTGTTTATTTCTGGAATTTTCATTGAATATTTTTAGACTGCATTTGATCGTGGAAAGTGAGACCACAGATAAGGGGGAAGTACTGTATTCCACCACATGGATATAAAACGTTTTGATTGCCCATTCACCAGCTGATAGACATTTGAGTTGTTTCTACTTTTTGGCTACTATGAACAATGAATAATGCTGCCATGAACATTTGCAAATAAATTTTTTTGTTGATATATGTGTTTGTTTTTGTTTTGTTTTTTTGGCAGCTGGCAGGTATGGGGATCTGAACCCTGTGACCTTGGTGTTATTAGGCTGTGCTCTAACCAACTGAGCAACTGGCCCGCCCTGTTTTTGTTTCTTTTAGAATTCTTAGGAGCAGCATTACTGCATCATATAGTAAATTTATGTTAAAATTTTTAAGAAGTTGCCAACTTGTAATCTAAAGTGGTTGGACTATTTTATATTCCCACTAGCAATTTATGAGGGTCTTAGTTTCTCGAAATTTTGGATTCATTGATTCTCTCTATTTTAGTTTTATTAAACAAAATTAAAGTTATATATACACATTGTTTAAATAATCCAATCATTCTATAAGGCTTATTTACTGCTGTTAGGAAAAACAGCAATTCTAATTTCCTTGAGACAAATCAATTTCTTTATTCCTAGAAGCAATTATTTTTCAACTCTTTGATGTGGTTTTCTTAATCTGTATCTCTTTAAACATTTTTTTTTCATGTTGTTATTTAGTTTTAGCCATTATTTACTGACTTCTCAATACAGAAGATGATAATTTTGATCTCATTCATGCCTGCCCCCCTTTCTTATTCTCTCTACATTTGGTGATAATTGTAATATTGGTTAGAATAAATATTCAGTGTTTACATTATCATAATTGTGAAAGCTTCCAGTTAAGCCATGTAGTAGTAATTCAGTAACATTTATCTTTCTTGTACAGTTTGTTTTTCTTGGTTTTTATGATGTCTTGTTTCTTGTTTAGTTTGCTTAGTTTCTATGAACTTATCATGAATTCAGCTTCATGCTCCAACTGAGTTATATAAATCTCCTCTCAGTATGTTCAGATACTGAAAGTATTCTGTTGTTTTCTGTTTTATCTTATTAATGAAATCACTCCTAGAAGCTTTGGCCGACTGGCACAGATTTCCCTTTACATACTTTGCTATACAAGTGTCATTTTAATGTTTCTTTTCATCAACATCTTGAAAATCCCTTTTCTCTTTTCTTGTGTTGAATACACTACCTCTGGGATTCCATGTCTTTCTTTCTAAGCTTAGGTCCTTTTTTTGGTGGAGGAAACCTTCAATTAGCCTCCTGAGAAAGTTCATGGGAGGTACATATTTGGAGGCCTTGCAGATCTGAAATAGTCTTTCTCATAACCTTATCTTTGGATGATAATTTATTGGGCATAAAATTCTAAGTTGGTCCCCCACCCCTGCCCCCCACTGGTCACTTTACAAGTATTAAAAAGCAAAGAAAAAGAAATCTAAGTTGGAAATGATTTTCCCTTCAAATTTTGTCAGGCATTGTAGCATTGTTTTCCAGTGTTTCTGTTGAGAAATGATGCCAAACAGATTTCTTTTTTTTTTTTTTCCTTTTTGTCTTTTTTCGTGACCGGCAACGGATCGCAACCCTCAGTGTCGCGCCCGTACCGGACTGGGACCGGCAATGGAATCGCAACCCTCGGTGTTGCGCCCGCACCTCGCTCAGCCAGTGAGCGGCCGGTCTGTACGTGGGATCCAAGCCCTCGGCGGGAGTGCCGCCGCGCTCCCAAGCGGCGC
>NW_007729735.1:198443-203317 GCF_000696425.1 Galeopterus variegatus
TTTTTCTTTTTTTTTTTTTTTCTTTTTTTTTTTTTTCCTGTTTGTCTTTTTTTGTGACCGGCAACGGGATCGCAACCCTCGGTGCTGCGCCCGCACCTCGCTCAGCCAGTGAGCGGCCGGTCTGTACGTGGGATCCAAACCCTCGGCGGGAGTGCCACTGCGCTCCCAAGCGGCGCACTGTACAGTGCGCCACCGGGCCAGCCCCCAAACAGATTTCTTAATCCTTTATGTAAAACCTATTTATTTTTCTCTGGAATTTGGAGCAACTCTTTTTTTGTGCTCTGTTTTCTGACATTTCCCTGCATTTAACCTTGGCTCCTAATAGGCTCTTTCAGATTGAAACTCGTATCCTTCAGAATCTGGATATTTTCTTTTTTTTTTTTTTTTTTTTTGGGCCGGCCCGGTGGCGCACTGTTACAGTGCGCCGCTTGGGAGTGCGGCGGCGCTCCCGCCGAGGGTTCGGATCCCACATACAGACCGGTTCCTGCTCACTGGCTGAGCGGGGTGCGGGCCCAACACCGGGGGTTGCGATCCCGTTGCCGGTCCCGGTCCGGTATGGGCATGACACCGAGGGTTGCGATCCGTTGCCGGACACGAAAAAAGACAAAAAAAAGGAAAAAAGATGCCGGACACGAAAAAAGACAAAAAAAAGGAAAAAAGAAAAAAAAAAAAAGAATCTGGATATTTTCTCTAATTTTTCCCTTTAATAATTTCCTCCCCTCCAGAGAGGCATTATAGTATAAAAGTTAAGAAGCTATATAATGGAGCCAGGCTGCTAGGGTTTGAGTTCTAGCTCTGCTCCTTGCCAGATCTGTGAATTTGGGCAAATCTCTTAGCCTCCCTGTTACTCAGTTTCCTCATCTGTAAAATAGGGGTCATAATGGTAGCTATCTGATGGGTTTGTTGTGAAGATTAAATAAGTTTGTATGTGCAAAATGCTTACAATAATACTTACAAAAAAATAAGGCTATTTTTTGTTATAAATTTATATTTCCTCGTTCTGTAACTCTTTATTTAGATTTTGAACCTCTTGAACAGTCCTCTAATTTATAAAATTTTCTTTCTTATTTTCCATCTCCCTTTCTCTTTTCTGGGAGATTTTTCTTTTATATTTATTTATTTTGTTTAGTTATTTTTTTCTTTCTTTGTGCTTTTTGTTTCCAAGAATTCTTTTTTTGTTCTGTGAATATTTCTTACCACATCCATGGATGCAATGTTATGGATATTTTACTCTCCTGTTTTTCTGAGAATATTAATGTTGGTTTTTTCTGTCTTTTTAAAAAGTTATCTTCTATCTGCATAGTCTTTGAGGGCATCCTCCTTACTATCCGTCTTATTTTTGGTCTCTTTCATTTTAGATACTTCTTAAACTTTGATAGAAGTTTAATGATCCTTGGCTCACTGCTCATATTTAAAAGCAGAGCCTAACCTTAAAAAATGACTGGGAGCTCAGTGTGGGAGGCTTTGTATTTGTGTCATTCTTTTTTTTTTTTTTTTTTTAAGATGACCAGTAAGGGGATCCTAACCCTTGACTTGGTGTTGTCAGCACCACGCTCAGCTAGTGAGCGAACCGGCCATCCCTATGTGGGATCCAAACCCGGGGCCTTGGTGTTACTAGCACCGCACTCTACCGAGTGAGCCACGGGCCGGCCCATGTGTCATTCTTTGTAAGGTGATCTGGTAAAGCTATTTTGCTGGAGAACCCCTGGCGTCGTCATCTTTAGGTCTTTTTCACCTGGCTGGCTAGATTCTAAAGGGAAGACACTTCCATTCTCTGGCTGCCATTGTTCTGGCAAACAAGTAGTGTTAAAAGACGAGGGTTGTCATTCATTATATAACTTTTTACTCAAGCATCATGTTTTTAGTATGTAGCCCTTACCCCATTTGTATCTAATATCTTCCAATTCAGAGACCTTTTGTTTTATCCTCTCCAGGGAATAAATCCCTAGTGTTCTGACAGATTGGGGAAGAGATAGGTGTCCAGTTTTGTGGTATATGGGGTAGAGGACCTGAGGATCTAATTATTTTGTTGGCAGACTTTCAACCAATTCTTTTGTTTTCTGCTCTACTTTCACGCCCATTTTCAAAGGTGTTGCTGATTACTGAGCTTTGGGGGCTCTGGTGTAAATCAGGTTGCTTTCGTCACTGGCTTTGAATTCAACTTTATTAGATAAATCATTCATCCACATGCTTTCCAACTTCCAATATTTTGTTTCATCTTCTGTGTTCTTTCTCTTTATGGGTTGATACCTCTAAATTCTGTATGCTGTTATTTTAATGTATTTTTTGGTAATGATGGTGGTTGGGGGAGCAGGGAGAATAGAGTGCTTTAATCTGCCATTTTTAAGCAGGAATCTGTATTCTTTTTCTTTTAGTAATATGTATTACATTTGCAGTGAGTAAAATATATTTTTTAAAAAGAGAAAAGAAAGAACTCATTCCCTTCCAAAGCTACCCAGCTTGTGATATGGTCGAACAGTGTAAATATCAGTCTTGAGAACAATGTGGTGCTTTCCCAGTAGACAGTGGTTAGTTACTAGTAATATACTGCTTTGCATTTGTACCTCACTTTTGCAATGGGCATTTTTTACTAGATTGTAAATTTCTTTGAGTCAAGGACCATATCATATTTTGTATGTTTTTTGAAAAATAAGTTATAAGAAATGTCAGAAATACTGTGAAATATGCTTTATGAGAATTATATTTTATTATGATCTCATTTTATAGGTTGAAGAATGCCTCATCGGATGTAAAACAAATGCTTAAAAATGAAACAGACTTGGATATTACTGCTGATCTCAGAAAGAAACTCCATCGGGCTAAGAAAGAAAAATTAGAAATAACAACTAAGCACAATGCAGAGGTAGAATTTATTTTCCTTTCAAATAATGTAAAAGTTGAGTTTGATTTTTTTAGATTCCATGTTTAACCTTTATATACCATTATTGTGCATAAAAGGAAATCATAGTAAAGAAAACTTATGATAATTTTTATGAGTGGAATTATATAGGAGAGTTCAAGTTGAACTTTAATGAATTATTATGTTTATTCATATTTTATCGTAAATTTATTTTAATTAATGTGTTCAACTTGATAAAAATATTGATGAATTTGTTTTGAAGACTAAAGGATTTTTAAATAGGACAATTTTGAAATCATAATGTAGGTTCCTTTATGGTCTGAACCATGGAAGAATCTCTTTCTAAGTAATAAGATTTGAGTATGAAATTTTTTTTCTTATTTAAAATGCATAGCTTCATTAGCAATTGAGGTAACATTAAATAAAAGCAGCTTGTAATTTACTAGTGAACATCTATTGAATAAACAATAGCAAACAAATGTTTTATATGAGTTTTACATTGCTTTTCTTTTCTTTTTTTTTTTTATAATGAAACATTAACATGTTTAAATTTCTCCAATTCTCTCCCCCTTCCTCTTTCTTTCTTACAATTGATTGGTTTCCATCAGAATCCAGACAAGTTCTGCTTGTTGCATTTGGTTGCTATGTCAGCTGTCACTTAAGGTTCTTTTAATCTGTAGGTTCCCCCTTCATCTAATTTTTTCCCCTTTACCTCATAAAGTTTCCCAAGGTCTGGATTTGCTGGCTCCATCCCAGTAGTGTCATTTATAACATGTTCCAGTGTCCCCTGCATTTCCTGATGATTGGTTGCTGTATCCTGAGGCTTGTTCTCATTCAGGTTAGATTTGGCTTCAGAGGTATATATGTTCTTACTGCAGGAGGCCCATTATGTCTGATTGTCTGTGATGCTAGCAGTCAATGATGGTCATTTGCTAGATCCGTTATTTCAATGGGGATTTGCAACATAACATATTCTAATTATTTTATTCCTTTTAGCTGGGATACTTCACTAGACAGAAGTGTTCCTTCCTCAGCTATTTATGGTTAACCCAAGGAACAATTCATGTATGAAAGACAGGATAGATGCTTGACTTTATCTTTTACTTAGTAGTTTTGGAAGAATGAGTTGTTTCCCTGTCATCTTCCAAAGAGAGTGAGAGGTTTTTTCCTTTTGTTTCTTGTCATTATGGTTTTTTGTGATGGTAAGAATTAATTTCTTTCCCTTTCTTATTTGTATTTTTGTTCTACCAGTGGATTTTTTTCTTTCTTATATATTTGTGGTAGTGCTTATTGTTTTTCAGATTCTAGATGCAGGGCTCCCTTGAGGATTTCTTGCAGGGCTGGTGGTGTGGTGGTGAACTCCCACAGTTTTTGTTTGTCTGGAAAATACACTATTTCTTCCTCATTTCTGAAGTATAGCCTTGCCTGGGTATAGTAATCTTGGCTGCCAGTTGTTCTTCTTTTAGTATTTTGAATCTATCATTCCATTTTCTTCTGGTCTGTAGAGTTTCTGTTGAGAAGTCTGCTGTTAATCTGATGGGGGCTCCCTTACAGGTGACTTGATGTTTTCTTTCTCCTTTTAAGATTCCATCTTTGTCTTTGAGCTTTGCCAGTTTGAATATAATGTGTCTTGGAGAGGATCTTTTTGGGTTGAAGCTGTTTGGGGATCTTTGATCCTCCTGGATCTGAATGTTTGTGTTTCTCCCTAGACCTAGGAAGTTTTCTGTTATTTCACTGAATAGATTTTCCATGCCTTTTCCTTTTTCTCCCCTTTTGTAACACCCATGATTCGAATGTGCACTTAAGGTATCTGCTAGCTCTCTTAGATTTTCTTCATTTTTTGAAATTCTTTTTTCCTTTGTTTTTGTCTGCCTGGGTTATCTTGAAAGACTGTCTTCAAGATCAGAAATTGTTTCTTCTACTTGTTCTAGCCTGCTGGTTAGGCTCTCTGTTGTGTTTTTTTTTTTTTTTTTTCTTTCTCTTTTTGTCTTTTTTCGTGACCGGCAACGGATCC
>NW_007729735.1:203575-207482 GCF_000696425.1 Galeopterus variegatus
CCTCGGTGTTGCTCCCGCATCTCGCTCAGCCAGTGAGCGGCCGGTCTTTATGTGGGATCCAAACCTTCGGCGGGAGCGCCGCCGCGCTTCCCAAGCGGCGCACTGTAGCAGTGCACCACCGGGCCGGCCCTCTGTTGTGTTTTTTATTTCATTGAATGAATCTTTCAGTTTCATGAGTTCTGCTACATTCTTTCCTTCAATTTTATTTCTAGTTGAATGTGGCTGGTGTAGAGGAAGGTCACAGATCTTTTTTTTTAACTTTTATTTTTTTGTTTTAGTTTTTTTATTGGGGGGCAGCAGCTGGCTGGTAAGGGGATCTGAACCTTCAGCCTTGGTGTTATAACACCATGCTCTAACCAAGTGAGCTAACTGGCCAGCCCTTGCTACGTTCTTTTCTTTGTAAATTTCCTTCTTCATATCCTGGATTTTTTTTTTTCTTGCTTCATTATGTTGTCTGAGTCTTCATATCTCAGTGAATTTCCTTAAGATTGTTGCTTAGAATTTCCTTAAAGTCATTTCAAGGATTTCCTGCTATAAAGGGTGTGATATTTGAGAATTACTGTATTCTTTTGGTGGTGTTGTATTTTCTTGGATTTCTGATTTCTAGTATCTCTCCGGTGATGTCTGGTCAGCTGGTAGAGCAGTCTCTTCTTCTGTTACTCTGGAGTGGGCTTTGAGGGGAGATACATCCTCTTCTTTTTCTGGTCTCTGTTGGTGACTCTCCTGTGTCAATGCAGTTGAGTGTCTGGCAGGCAACCTGCACAGTGACTGTAGCTGCTGTTGTGGTGTCAAGACCACTTTTGCAGCAGCCGTGGCTATGGCATTGGCTGTGGTGGGTCACCTATGCAGAAGTGGTGTTTCTGGTGTGTTCCTTGCCTGCTTCGAGGTCGGGGATGCTGGCTTCAGCTCCTGCCTAGGACCTTGGCGTGTTCCTTGCCTGCTTCCAGGCAGAGGGGGCCGCCCTTGGCTCCTGCCTAGGACCCCAGGTATGCTCCTTGCTGAATATGGAATTTTTATTCACAGTGCAATTCATAAATTATCTTGTTTCTTTTTGTTTTATTATATCATTATATGTTTTATTAGTGTTCCTGGCTCTTCCACAAGATATATGACCTTAGGCTAATTATTTATCCTGCACATCATTGGTTTCTCACTGTGAAATGCTGGTCCCAAAGGGTTATCATGATAATTAAGTGAAATAAAATTTGTAAAGTGTTTGTGCTCTGTAATAGTAGCTTTAATTTATTGACAGTTAGGCATAAATTGTGTTTTCCTTCCCTTTTTGCTAAGTTCTGATACTGTCCTGGTGGGGAACCTTGTAAAGTCTCCCTAAGTGAAATCAATTACTCCTTCCTTTGTTCTTCCATGACACATTGCTGTTACAGATATTTTATTCATTTATTTATTTATTTTTTATTTTAGGAAGGCATAGTTTGCTAGTTAGGATATTAGTATTGAATGTGATATGCCATCTGTATGTTCTATAAAACAAAGTTCTCAGAAAATTAAAGACTGATTCACTTTCTCAGTACTGCAAATCATCTGACACAAAATATTTTTATACTTCGAAAACTATTACAAAGCATGATTGTTGTTTTCATTTTATTCATTAAATCTCAGTTGCACCTTACAGTGCATTATAATATTGAACATTAAGCAACTAACAGTCCAAAAACATGTAGTTTTTTGTAAATCAATTAATCGTAAAGCCCTAATAGGTTGTGATGGTAATTTAGGGAGAAGTGTTTACAGTCTGTTCTTTCCTGTTGTGATTCTGTTCCTATGTATGCTATACGAAGTTATTACGTTTATTTTTTATTTTCTGCGGCTGGCTAGTACAGAGATCTGGACTCTTGACTTTGGTGTTGCCATGCTCTCCCAATTGAGCTAACTGGCCAGTCCCAGATATTTTAGGACTAAATATTTATTTCATGCTCACGGGCTCTTCTTCAGTCTGTAAGCTTCCTGAGATCTGAAAGCAGTGATCATGCTTTGTCTCTTTGTTGCTCATGTTGCTTAGTGGCACATAGTAAGCCCTCAGCTGAATGAATATATGAAAAAATGATTTTTTTGGGGGATATCTAAGGAACAGTGGTATGGCTGATAAAAATAAAGAGAAATGCATATATGACTATTTTATTTATATTTTTTAGTAAAAATTGAGGTCAATTTTAAGTGATAGCTGAAGTAATTGCTTCTGTTTACATTGTAATAATATAAAATGGAATTTATTTTTTTATTATTATTTTTTTTTAAAAGATGACCGGTAAGGGGATCTTAACCCTTGACTTGGTGTTGTCAGCACCACGCTCACCCAGTGAGCCAACCGGCCATCCCTATATGGGATCCGAACCCGCGGCCCTGGTGCTATTAGCACCGCACTCTCCCGAGTGAGCCACGGGCTGGCCCTAAAATGGAATTTATTAAATGTAAGCTGACTGTTGATAAAGTTTAAAAATTATTTTTGAAAATCAAATGCAGATTTTACTTGAAAGTATTAGTGTCGTGAAATCATCTATTACATATATTCTTTTACATATATTTATAGTTGTCATTAGGCTTCTCTTAGGAGAACACACTATTCTCTTATTTGATCAAAATGTTTTGAAGTATGTGTTTACATTAAAGAGTTAGGAAACTACCTCAGGGAAAGAAGACAATTTTCTTACAACAGGCAATTATAAATGGTTCAACTCCAGGTTTACATTACTAATCATTCTTATTCTTTCAATTATTTGTTTAGACGATCTTCCTTGTATCATGTAGTAATTTTTTTTTAAGCCGTTTAATCTCAAAATGTGCCCATTACAAAGCAAGGCAGAAAGAAATGAATCGATCTAAAAACCGAGTCTGTATTTGCCTTATTGGATATTCCTAATACTAACACTCTTCATGCAGGTTGATTTGCACAAAATATCTTCAAAATGACTTCTCTAGGAATTTTATTGTGTGGGACTTTGGAAAAGTTACTTCATTTTTCTGAGCTTCAGTTTTCTTTGATAGGTATAGAAATAATAGATTACTTTTAAGAAGATTTATTATTAGGCAGAGGGTTTGGGGAGAGGAAATGCTAATAGACTCACAGCTTTCAGAGGAGACTGAGTTGCATTTATATGGACAATTGGGATGAGAAAATACCACAAGGTTTTTATTGTTACTGTGATGGTTAGAATCATTGTTTTTTTTTGGTGGCTGGTTGGTACATGGATCCTAACCCTTGGTGTTACAAAGTGGTGCTCTAACCAACTGAGCTAACCAGCCAACCCTGTTAGAATAATTTAAACACAATAATAAAGGTGTGGGACAAGAAGACCATGGAGTTATTCAGATAGATACCTGTTGGCCCAAATAGTGATGATAGATCAAGAAAATGTTTAATATTTAACAAATTGTTGATTAGGTCATATACTTTTAGAGTGGGAAAGGACCTTATAAATCATGTCGTTCTGGGCCGGCCCAGTGGCGCACTGCTACAGTGCGCCACTTGGGAAGCGCGGTGGCGCTCCCGCCGAGGGTTCGGATCCCACATGCAGACCGGCCGCTCACTGGCTGAGCGGGGGGCGGCCGGTCTCAAAAAAGGACAAAAAAAAAAAAAAGAAAAGAAAATATAAATTTATGTATTCTTTTTTTAAAAAGATGACCGGTAAGGGGATCTAAACCCTTGACTTGGTGTTGTCAGCACCATGCTCTCCCAAGTGAGCGAACTGGCCATCCCTATATAGGATCCGAACCCGCGGCAAGCAGCGCTCCCAGAGCCGCACTCTCCCGAGTGCGCCATGGGCTCAGCCCATAAATTTATATTTTCTGAAACACTGGGAAAAAAGCACTACCTTACTCACCAAATGACACTCATTAAGTTTCTTATTTTATAGAATCTACTATGGAGAAAAAAAAACAAAAAAAAAAA
>NW_007729735.1:207735-221456 GCF_000696425.1 Galeopterus variegatus
TTTTTTTTTTTGTTTTTTTTTCTCCATAGTAGATTCTATAAAATAAGAAACTTAATGAGTGTCATTTGGTGAGTAAGGTAGTGCTTTTTTCCCAGTGTTTCAGAAAATATAAATTTATGGGCTGAGCCCATGGCGCACTCGGGAGAGTGCGGCTCTGGGAGCGCTGCTTGCCGCGGGTTCGGATCCTATATAGGGATGGCCGGTGCACTCACTGGCTGAGCTCGGTGCGGCCGGTCTCAAAAAAGGACAAAAAAAAAAAAAAGAAAAGAAAATATAAATTTATGTATTCTTTTTTTAAAAAGATGACCGGTAAGGGGATCTAAACCCTTGACTTGGTGTTGTCAGCACCACGCTCTCCCAAGTGAGTGAACTGGCCGTCCCTATATAGGGATCTGAACCCTTTGCCTTGGTGTTATCAGCACCACACTTTCTTGGTGTTGTCAGCACCATGCTCTCCCAAGTGAGCGAACTGGCCATCCCTATATAGGGATCTGAACCTTTTGCCTTGGTGTTATCAGCACCACACTTTCCCAAGTGAGCCACGGGCCAGCCCTAAATTGATATATTCTTGACTTCTAAATATTATGGAAACAAGTTTCTCTAAGAAATTTAAATGTTTGAGTGTATGATCTCATATTCTTGGAGACATGTTTTAATATTGATTCATGACATTAGAAATCTGTTTTTAGCTGGCAAGCTATGAGAGCCAGATTGCCAAGCTACGGTCTGAGGTTGAAAAAGGAGAAGCATTGCGACAAAGTTTGGAATATGACCTGGCTGTTGCTAGAAAGGAAGCTGGTCTTGGAAGACGGGCTGCTGAAGAGAGATTAGCCGAGGCACATAGAATCCAAGAAACACTCTGTGGTAAGACTATTTCTATTTCTTAACATGTTCAGGGTTGTAACGTCCTTGTATATCATTGCTCACTGCTTGTAGGCATTCCGTATAGGGTCATAGGTAGGCTGTTGATGGAGAGAGTTTGCTGGGTATACGTAAAGTCTTCTAGCTATTATGTGAACATTTATCTACTTTAGATTCATTTTTTTATGTTGTGAATGAATGGAAAAAGAGGTTCAGAATTCTGTTAATCACTTTTTTAGAGCATCTGTTCCATGAATAATCAGCAGAATCACAAAGGAATTTTTTGTTTGTTTCAAACATATATTCTAGGCCCCCCATCACATATAATCTGAATCAGAATCTGTAGCTTGAGAATCTATATGTTCAAGAAGCAGTACAGGTGATTTTGTTGATTAGCTAGGTTTAGAAAGCACTGGGTTAGGATGTGCTGCGTGGAAAAGAAAAAAGTACTGGATTTAATCCTCAGAAGTCATCTGTTATATAGCCCTTGGGCTTCAATAAAACCTTTATGAAAGTATAATATATATAAAGCAATGTGCCTAGATAACTATATAACTCATAACAGGCACCCAGATCATGGAATAGAAAATTACCAAAAGCCCTTCCACATGCATAACTCCTGTGCTGGTTTTTAATAACATGGATCAATTTTGTCTCTTTTTTATACTTTGTATGAATGGAATCATGTAGTATATAATCTTTTGTATCTGGCTTCTTTCCTTCAACATTGTGTTTGTCAGGCTCATCCATATTGTTGTATAACTTTGTTGTTGGTGTTATATTGTGTAAGCAATACCACACTTACGTTTATCCATTTACTATTGATGGGCATTTGGGTAGTGTCCAGTTTTTGGCTATTAAGAATAATGGTGCTAAAGGCTGGTTTGATAGTAGTGGGTTATTAGAACTTGTTAACATTAATGTCACTGAAGTTGGTATACAACTCGCACTACTAAATTTGACTGGCTTTAAAAAAAAGAATAATGGTGCTATGGACATTCTTGTATAAGCATGTTTTAATTAAGAGAATACTGAATGTGAATTCAGAATATTTAGATTTAGATACTGATTCTACCACTTACTGGTGTTTGAATCTAGGTTGTTTTAAAGATGAAATGAGAAAGAGAAAGTGCTTTTTTAACTGCGTGGAGCTAAACAAATGTTAAGTTATAGTTATTGTAATGGTTAAGATTCCTAGTTTTGGCCAGCTGGCTTAGGTCATTGACATTGGTCATAAGTATTTTTGATCATGTAGTGGAGAAAAAGTAGTATCTCTTTCTTACCCAGTGCGGGGTTTACAGCTGACACCCCTGTAACAAAATATAGATTAATAAGAGAAAAGCATAACAAACTTATTTAACAAAGTTTTATGTGACATGGGAGCCTTCAGAAATGAAGACCAAAAGATCCACGGAAAGCTGTGTATACTTACGCTAAGCCTGATGAAAGAAGTGCATAGTTGTGGAGAAACGTGATTGGACAAAAAGGGTATAATCTAATGACAATAAACTGAGGGGAGAACCCAGCAAGGCCTGTTTGTTTAACACATTCCTTTCCTCCCAGTATAGGGCAGGACACCTGTCACATGAGGGTCTTATAACATTCTTTTGGGGGAAGTATGTCAGAGAGTGACCTTTCAAGGTTTTTTTTGGCTTGCTTTGAAGAGAAAGAGGGATGGGAGACAGGAGGTCAGAGGAGACAGAGGCCTTGCTTCTGAGGCCCTTCTGTCTCCTTCAACTCAAAAATACTCAACATGATGAGGTACCATCCTTTGGGGTATAGTGTTCTGAGCCCTGACAATCACCTCTTATATGTAATAACTATACCACTACCTGGAATTTAGGACTACAAGAATTGGTAAGCACAAGATATAAAAATTAATGACTTTTATTTAACCATGAGGAAATTTTGAAGTCCAGGGAAGATGGGAAGTTATTTGCACAAAGTAAAAAAATTTTGACAGGTACTTTACGGAGGAAGGTAGAGGACTGGCCATTAATCACATGAAAAATGCTTAGCCTCCCTTATCATTAGGGAAATGAAAATTAAAACCACAGTGGCTATCATCTTATACCTATCAGATGGCTCTAATTGAGAAGACTGTCAGTACCAAACGTTGATGAGGATGTAGAGCAACTGGAACTCTTATTCCCTTTTAGTGGGATTGTAAAATGGTACAACCACTTTAGAAAAAAGCCTGCCAATTTATTTTTAAAAAAACATGTATTTATACTATGACCCAGCAGTTTCACTCTTTAGTATTTCACCATGAGAAAGAAAAACAATTGTCTAGAAAAGACTTGTGTAAGAATTTCATAGCAGCCCCATTCATGGTAGCCCAAAATTGGGAAAAAAATGCCTACTGACAGGAGAATGAAGAAACATTTTGTATTATATTTATATGATGAAATACTACTAAGCAATAAAAAGGAACTAACTACTAATACATGCAGTAATGTGAATGAATCTCAAAATCACATTATGCTGAGTGAAAAAAACTTTACACACAAGAGTACATCCTGTATGATTCTGTTTGTATAAATTTCTAGGATAGGAAAAACTAACTGTTGGTGAAAAAAATTCTGATCAGTGGTTGTCTCTGGAATGGGTTGGCAGTGGAGATCGACTGGGAAAGGGTATGAAGGAACTTTTTGGGTTGAAGGAAATGTTCTACATTTCGATAAGAGTTTGGGTTACATGAGTGTATGCATTTGTAAAATCTGAATGGTACACTAAATAAAGATTTGTGCCTTCCACTATATGTAAGTTTTACCTGTAAGGCAAGTAAAACTATGTTGAATTCTGCTTAATGATATACATACTGAATTATTTAGGAGTCAAATGTACTGATGTTTGCAACTTGCTTTGAAATGCAGAACAAAGTATGATGGCCTGATGGATGGATAAATGAATGAATGCATCAATAGATGTTTAAATGTCTGATAAGGCAAATAGAACAAAATGTTAACCATCGTAGAGTCTAGGTTGTGGATATATGAGTATTCACTATACATTACTATCAGCTTTCTATGTTTTTGAAAATTTTTGTAATAAAATGTTGAGGGTAGAATAAAAAAACAACCTAATGGAATTATGGATAGGTCACAGTTTTTTTTTTTTTCTTTTAAACATTTGATATATTTTCTTGAATAGGAATAGTAGTAGTAGAGTTGCAGCTGGTGCCAGAGGTGCACATAAACTTGGGCACGCCTTCAGGAACATGTCACAGTATTTCATAGCAAAATCACCTTTGTCTGAAGGGGAAGAAGAGATGGAAAAATAGAATAGATTGGTTCAGGGACAGTGAGTGAGCTTTTCAAGAGTTTACTGGAGTGAAAAGTTTAAATGTTTTGTCCTAAGATCATGCTGTAAATGGAATCAGCTCCAATGTCTATGTTTTTGGACTCCTAGTGATTTAACTCATGGTTGCAAATATATCTGTTATTCTACTATATTTTTAATAGCTCAGAATTCAGAACTTCAAGGAAAGGCAAATGAGATTGAGAAAGCATTTCATACTTCCCAGCAGAAATGGAAAGAAGAGTGCCGAAAATTTGAACATGATTTGGAGGAAAGAGATGATATGATTCAAAATTGTAATCGAGAATATGATTTACTTATGAAAGAAAAAAGCAGACTAGAAAAAACTCTACAGGTAAAATAACTTTTAAAGGATTTTTTCTATATATATTGTTTACTGAGATGTGTTGTACATTATTTGTATCCTTATTAAAAAATAATTTCACAAAAGCATTTACCAAATGTAAAGTTTTGATGCAAGAGTTTGCAGACATTGCCAGCAGATCTGCTTTTGATTTCTTCCATGTCAGTAGTCATAGTTGTATCTTTTGTTTTCTACTCTATTTCTAGACCCTGGAAATAGTGCCTGGCATTCACAAGAACTCCATTAGTGTTTGAATGGGGGAAATTTAGATGGTGGCTGGTACTTCCATCTTTGGGTAGGCCTGTTCAGCCTTTCCCACATAAAATGTCTTAGAGTTATGGAGAAAGAAAAGTGATGGTGACAGCATCCCTTAGAGCCAGTCAGCCTGCACCTCAAGATATAAAATCTTGATATGATCTTGATTAGCTGCTTAGGGGAGCTATGCTTTGATTTTAGGCTATTGGCTTTGAACTGATCTGCACAGAGACTTTTGGGGGGACTTTGGGGTTGAATTAACCCTGAAGTCTATTTAGCCCTTAGGGGAAAAAAGCCTCAAGGCTCATTATGATGGCTTTCCATTAGTGAAAGTTGTGAGGATAATATTTGTTATACAGATCTTTGCTACCATTATAATAATGGACACAGGAGACTTTCTTTCTCTCTCTTATAAGCCACATAATTTTTCTGTGTTATTAGGGACTTAGTTTCAAACCCTGTAGGTCAGAAAATTTGGCTCTCAGGAAAAACCTGTATTTTATATTTTTAAGATTTTGAACCAGATTAGATCTTGTAAGTATAGTACATCTAGGAAAACCCAGAAAGAAAAGCTTTTTCCAAATATTGTTTATTTGTAGAGCTAGGTATTAGTCACAGTCTGAACTTTAAAAAAACATTTTTTTTTCAAACTTTTAACATTCTGGAGTTTCCATATCCTGATTTATTACACAAAATTACTTCCTTCTCCTCTTTCGGATATACATTGTTCTATGTCAGGTTTACATATAAATTATCAGGGATAATCCAAACAATTTGTTCACAGGTGGAGATTTCCATATTAACTGTAGTCTACTTTGTTTTTGTCTCTTTGTCATATAATGCATTTTGTTCAAACCGCTGAGTTAAATTTTTCAGAAAAACTGGGTCAAATATGTGCCTATATATAACATGTTGCTTAAATTAAATGGGTAACCATGTTATTTAAATTAAATGAGTAACCATAGCTTCTCATTCAGATCTACATTCTGATGATCAAAATGATAGTTTTATTAATGATTTTAACATGAATTATAATGAGTTTTGATAGTCAAGATAAAAACAGCCCCTTTATACATTTAAACTGGGGATGAAGGAAGAAAGATAACTTTTATTGAACTAATAGTAAAGCAAGATTTTATTCATGTAAAGGAAGCATTGGAAAAACATCAACAGGAGAAGAATGAGATGGAGTCTCATGTGAGAGAGACAGCATTGGAAGAGTTTAGATTACAAGCAGAACAATGGGAAGCAGAAAGAAGAGAGTTACAGTTTATAGTACAGGTATTTTAAAAATAATAATCCAGTTTTTTAAATATATGTTTTTAATGGTTACGATATTAAAAATTACATTAGTGGGATAATTGACTGGCTCACTCAAGGTGAAAATAATTTCTAGTCTTTGATCTCTGGAAGGTCATGTTTTATTTGTAGTTACCTAACAATAGGGCAACTGTTCTGAACAGGTAACATTAAATGTTGGGTGAATTCTATTGCGTAAATTATGTGATTTTAGAGAAGGAAATATCTACATTTGGTATTTTATTTTTCCAGTTCAAAATGTGAGACTAATAGCAGTCTTTAATAGGATAAAGAAATAGAACAAAAGGATTTTGAATATTAGACGGTCCTTACAAATCATATAGTATAATGGTTTCTGAACTCTTTTTAAGAAGTACAAATTCTTAATTTTCCTCTATCTCTTCTCCCCTCCAAACATACAGAATCCTCAAGGCTTCAAGTAATCCAGTTTAAAATTACTGATTAAATCTAACCCCCTTTATAGATGAGCAGATGGAGATTTACAAGTTATGGAATTAGATTAGATTATAGACTGAGGGAGAAGGCTGTAGGTCTCCAGATTCTCACTCCAGTGTATGCTCACCATTTTTTTCAGGATTTTTATATGTATTTATTTTGAAGGAGAGATAGGATAAACTCAAACTGTTAATTGTGTTATGAGTGTATGCTCACCATTTTTTTCAGGATTTTTATATGTATTTATTTTGAAGGAGAGATAGGAGAAACTCAAACTGTTAATTGTGTTATGTGTATTATAAGGGAAATTTGTGAATAGTTAATACCCTTTAAGAAAAAAATGCACTATCCAACTAACTTAAAAATTTCAAATAAATTTTCATCACTTCTTCCATTATCTATTTTGTGAGGAGACACAAAATTTGACATTTTCTAGACAAAATGTCAAATTGAAATAGGCTTTAGATAGATGTCAAAAATATGCACTCTTCACAAGAATGAAAAATAACCACGTAAAATAAAATTTGGAGTAACTTTGTGTTAGAAACAAATTTGCGGGACAGAAGCTGGACAAAAATATGCAGAAAATAGGAAGCACCTTATTTCTTTAAGAGCAAAAGTTGGCAGTGAGCAGTGGAAGTACTGAATTTGTTGTTTATGTAAGTATTCAGAATACCAGTGAAACCATAGCTTTCTCTAACGTTTGCACAATGCTTTTCTTCCCAGTCACCCCTTTTATAGAATCTGGAAGGAAAGTACAATCACTCTTTGGTCCTCTTGGTGTTCTAAGCTTCTGTTTGTAATTTGTGTAGTTAGTTCATTCGTTTGTTCGTTCATTCATTCCTTCATTCTATAAGTACTTATGAACTACTGTTATGGGTACTGAGGATATAAAACTGATTAAGGTATGGTTTCTGTCCTGGAAGATCTTTCAACATAGGGAGAGGTATAATGAGATAAAATGTATTGTAATGTAATAAAATTCTGAACAAAATGCTATAAGACCATAAAAGAGAAATCAATTAACTTCCTGGGAGACTGGGGAAGTCTTCACACAGCAGATGATATTTGAGCTGGTATTGGTAATTGCCTTTTTTCTTTTTTTTTCAAGACTAGTCATGATTATTGTCTTAATAGTTACCTGTAAAAAACCAAATCATATAGTATAATGGTTTCTGAACTCTTTTTAAGAAGTACAAATTCTTAATTTTCCTCTATCTCTTCTCCCCTCCAAACATACAGAATCCTCAAGGCTTCAAGTAATCCAGTTTAAAATTACTGATTAAATCTAACCCCCTTTATAGATGAGCAGATGGAGATTTACAAGTTATGGAATTAGATTAGATTATAGACTGAGGGAGAAGGCTGTAGGTCTCCAGATTCTCACTCCAGTGTATGCTCACCATTTTTTTCAGGATTTTTATATGTATTTATTTTGAAGGAGAGATAGGATAAACTCAAACTGTTAATTGTGTTATGTGCCCGAGGGTTCGGATCCCACATGCAGACCGGTTCCCGCTCACTGGCTGAGCGAGGCACGGGAGCGACACCGAGGGTTGCGATCCGTTGCCGGACACGGAAAAAGACAAAAGACAAAAACAAAACAAAACAAAACAAAAAACCAAGCAAACTTAAGTAAATGAAAATAATCCCTTTATTTCTAAACACTCAGAAATTTGAGAGCACAGTGTTATAACACCAAAGTCAAGGGTTCGGATCCCAATATTGGCCAGCCACCAAAAGACAAACAAAGAAGGAAAAACAAAACAAAAAAGAAATCTGTGTAGTACTAACAGCCAGAGGCCTAAACTTATAAAATATGATTCAGAGACCAGTATTTAAAAGTGAGAACGATGTGACTTTGGTCCAGTTTCTTGGTCAATCCTGTAAATCCTAAGTGAAACATATGTAGTTATACCAAGCTTTATATTATGAAGTATTAAAATAATTTAAAAATTCTGTATCAGTCTTTAATTACAATGTGTGGAGATGAATGGGGGCATGTACTCCCTAGTTACTATCAATATCTTGCTGTGCTGCTTTTGTAAGATAAATTTTATTGCATTTTGTCATTGAAATGTTTAGAGCTCTGTTTCTCAATATCATGTCCTTTTTATATTAACAAAAGAAAACTGCTTTGCTTTTATAAATCAAACTTAAGAAACTATTATTTGACTTTATATGTAAAAAAAAGTCTTTTTTTAAACAACCTGAAGGATAGAGTGAAATTTTCTTGTCTCTCTATTGGCTGTTGATGGGTTTAGTTTTTCATCTTATGATTAGGTGTTAGTATCATATAGTGTTCCTTCATGTAGCTCTCTAAGGGAGTTAAGTTTTTTAAATAAGTTAATAAAAAAACCCCTTCTTAGTGAAACTCTATCTTTAACAGACAAAGCTGGTGTAGTGTTTCTCTCATCTGGGCTTTAGAATTCAGCCCCATTATAAAAAGAAAATCTAATTTTATGCCATACCCTTTTTCTTTCCCAGTAATTGGAGCACTAAATAGAGGCGTACTTCTCTGGAATATTGATGCAGATTCTTACTGGAGTTACCTCAAAAGTTACTGCCTTGGTTTGGTTCCCTGTACATGCCAGCCACCAAAAAAAAAGAAAAAAAATGTTACCTCATCTTAAGATAGTGTTTCTTATTTTTTTAAACCCCTGTCCTCTTTTGATAAAACATAAAAAAAAATTCCATGTGTCTTTACCATTATTTGAAATTTCAAAACAAATCAAAGCCATGATAATTTTTAAATTTTTATTTATTATTATTATTATTATTATTATTATTATTATTATTTTTTGGCTGCTGGCCAGTACGGGGATCTAAACCCTTGACCTTGGTGCTACAGCACCATGCTCTCACAGTTGAGCTAACCAGCCAGCCTGATATGGTAATTTTAGAACAAAGTATGTTGATATTAAAAAATACATACATATATTTTAAAATCTTAATCTCTTTATTTAAATTTTTAATTTAAAAATTAGCATTTGTTTTTATTTTTTAATTTTTTCTTTGTTCTTGCAGTTGCAGTGTGAACTTTGAGGATGTTTATTTGTGACAAGCTTTTCTATTGCAGGCTGTGTGGGACAGGCAGTTGTAAAGCTTTTTTTTTAAGCCACCATTCCCCTCCTTTGTCATTTTTCCAGTTCATTTCAATGTATAATTTATCAGTAGGATTGAAAACATTTAGAATAGGTATATTTTTCATATTTATTTCATTTCCAAAATTCTGTAGTTCAGCCAGGGAATAAAGTTATCCTTTTCTCATTCATCGACTACATTTGGTATGTGTATCTAGTGATTAAGGTATGGGTGAGTTTGTGATGGCGTGGGAAATGTGGATTGAAAGTAATATTATGAACTAAATAAAGAGGAAAAAGAGTAGGGAGGCAGTTAAAGAAAGTCATCAGACCAGGCTTAGGTATCAGTTACATTGCATGATACGATAGCTGATAGGGATTAGGGTGTAACATGTCAAAAGATTGACCCAGTAAATACAATTGTGATCTAGGGACAGTGTGGAGGAAGTTGTATGAAAAGAAAGTGTCTAAGAAGTTTTCCTCAAATGACCAAGGGCAGCAAGGAGCATTTCTTTGTAGTTTCCAGTAAAACTGTCTACTGAGGTCCTTTTAGCAATGGCATAGAAACTCACCTTGGCACTGGTACTGCCTGATATTCCCAAATAGGGAATATTTTAATATTTACATTATAAAATTACCGTGTTCATTGTAAAAATGCCCCTAATTTAGGGAAATTTAAAAGCAGAAGGTAAAGGTCTTGCCCCTTTCCCCTCCATTTCCATTTGTCATCTAAGGATATAGAAACATATATTAATTAGTTACATAATTGAAATTATATACCTTAATAATATTTTGCATCAGTCTTTTGATGTTCATACCTTATTCTTGTAGTGTTTGTGTGGTATTCTGTCATGTGGATGTTTCGAGTATATTTCAGCAATCCCTATTGATGGACATTCTAATTTTTCCAAAATTTTTTGCTCTAATTAAAAATGATTCACTAACATTCTTGTCCATATCTTCGAGCAGTTGTATAAGTGATTATGTATAAATGCCTAGAAATATAATTGCTGGGTTTTCCAGCTTATGGATTTATAATTATGATAGATATTATACAAAGCCAGTACCAGTTTATACTCTACAGTAACAAACAGTTTTCGGTTATACAACTGTGCTGGCTTTGGGGATTTAGAGAGGAGGAACTTGTTCTAGCTGTTTTAGGAGATAACCATGAACTGGATTGACCCAGTAAATACAATTGTGATCTAGGGACAGTGTGGAGGAAGTTGTATGAAAAGAAAGTGTCTAAGAAGTTTTCCTCAAATGACCAAGGGCAGCAAGGAGCATTTCTTTGTAGTTTCCAGTAAAACTGTCTACTGAGGTCCTTTTAGCAATGGCATAGAAACTCACCTTGGCACTGGTACTGCCTGATATTCCCAAATAGGGAATATTTTAATATTTACATTATAAAATTACCGTGTTCATTGTAAAAATGCCCCTAATTTAGGGAAATTTAAAAGCAGAAGGTAAAGGTCTTGCCCCTTTCCCCTCCATTTCCATTTGTCATCTAAGGATATAGAAACATATATTAATTAGTTACATAATTGAAATTATATACCTTAATAATATTTTGCATCAGTCTTTTGATGTTCATACCTTATTCTTGTAGTGTTTGTGTGGTATTCTGTCATGTGGATGTTTCGAGTATATTTCAGCAATCCCTATTGATGGACATTCTAATTTTTCCAAAATTTTTTGCTCTAATTAAAAATGATTCACTAACATTCTTGTCCATATCTTCGAGCAGTTGTATAAGTGATTATGTATAAATGCCTAGAAATATAATTGCTGGGTTTTCCAGCTTATGGATTTATAATTATGATAGATATTATACAAAGCCAGTACCAGTTTATACTCTACAGTAACAAACAGTTTTCGGTTATACAACTGTGCTGGCTTTGGGGATTTAGAGAGGAGGAACTTGTTCTAGCTGTTTTAGGAGATAACCATGAACTATAATGTAGCTACTGTATTGATATACTTTATAATCTAGAAAAGGGGAGTACTTAAATTCTAATACTTTTCTAACTGTACTTGTGTAATTGTTCAGAATTGGAACTATCTTTTGAATTTTGAGAAATGTTGTTTATTTGAGTACATATTAGGAATCATACTTTTGAGGCTATGTTTCTAGAAGATGTGGAAAGAAAGCAAGTTTAGTTTCTAAAAGCACAATGTGGTTTGCAGTGATATTAAAAACAAGCCTCATTTAGAAATATTTTAAGTACAACAACTCCCTCTAGTGGAAAAAAGAAAAAACTTCTTCAATTTCCAGTCTTTAATATGATTTTATTACACACACGCGTGCTTGTACACATGCACCCACCCCATGCTTACTTTTCCACTGCAAGAATCCAGGTAGCTCTTGGTTTGATTAGAAAATAAATCGTATGTCAAAAATTTTAAAGTTAAATTTATTTGGGAGAAGGCAAATTAATCTTTATGTAAACTGCATTGAAGTATTTTGTAGATCTTTTGGAATTCTGTTGTGTGCTACAATGCATTCCAGACTTGGAGTGCATTGATAAAACCATAAACTTAAAACAAAAATTTGAGCATGCATAAAAACCCCAGGGATTGATATAATGAATAACCAATATAACCAACCAATACCATTAATATAACCAAATCCTAACCTGCAGCCTCGGCACTACCAGCACCTCACCCTCCCGAGTGAGCCAGGGGGCCGGCCCTGAAATACAGTTTTAAATTTTAATGTAGTTGAATTTATCAGTCTCTTCCGTTATAATAGTAATTTCTTGTCTTATTTTACCAGTCATAAAGAGAATATATATGTTTTCTTTCTGTATATATAGCATGAGATGGGCTCTAATTTTGTTCTTTCCAAATGAATAATCAAATGTCCCTGTATCAGTTATTCAGTTGTCTATTCTTTTACCACTTATTGATTTATAGTGTCATTTTTATAATATTATATACTAAGTTCTTTTATGTTTAATATTTTGTTCCTGGGTGCTCTGTTTTGTTTCATATACATGCTTGTCTGTTTCTGCATCAATAATACATTGTTTTATTTACCATTGCTTTAGAATAAGTCTTGATAATCTGGTAGGGAAAGTTTCTCTCTCTTTTTTCTTAATATCTTCTGGGGAGGGAGAGTGTTATTCTAGGCCATTTACTCCTCATTGTGAGTTTGAGGAATAGCTTGTTATTTTCCACCAAAAAAAGTTACTATAATTTTGTTGGAATTGGTTTGGGTTTGTTTATAGATCAGTTTGGCTTAAAGTTGACATTTTTAGAATGCTTATTTCTCCTATTGTTCATTTAAAATATTTTTAATCTATTTTCTGGGAGATTTCCTCAATTTTATATTGTTACCTTTCTACTGAATTTTCATTTTTGTTTTTGGGTTTTTAATTTCCAAGAGCTCTCTCTTGTTCTTTGACTATACCTTTATCGTATACTCTTCTTTCATGTTTGCAATATCTTAATTTAACTCTCTGAGGATGTAAGTCATACTTGTTTTTTAGGTGTCCTTTCTCCTCTCCTGCCCCAATGGTCTTTATTTTCTCTTGGTGTTTGGTCTCATTTGCTTATAGTAGTCTCTGAGTTTCACATGACAAGCTTTCCTCGAATGTCTAGTGATCCTTGGCTGTATGTTCATATTTAAGAATGAGGCACTAAAAAGTTAAGAGGAAGCTCTTTCTATGTGGAGCCCTTCCGTTTAATTGGGGAACTTTACAATGCCAGTTATCTGTAGCTCTTTTCTTTTGGACTGGTAGTTATCCCAGAAGGTAATATTCTTGTCTCCTCTTTATAGTGATGTAAGTGTAGGAGTCAGTGTTCTGGGAGCTGAAGAGGAAGAGGGAGATGTGAGGTCTAATTGCCCATTATACACTATACCCTATATATATAAAATCTCCTAATTTTTAATAAGGTGTCTCAGTCTGACTCCAGTTGCATCTGGTTTTTATGTCCTCAGAACCTCTTTAGATCAACCTGTCTAATTAATAAACTCCTTCCCTTTTTCCAGGATGGGGAGCAGGACTTGTCAGGGAGAGAGCTGGCAAAGGCTATCTGAGAATACAAGTACTGCTTATAAAGGCTTCCAACAGTACTTTTGTATTCATTTCGACCCCATG
>NW_007729735.1:223426-224359 GCF_000696425.1 Galeopterus variegatus
TTTTTTTTGGAGGTTCTATATCGTTTTTTGTTGTGTTGGGGCATAGGACTTTCGGGCTTTGGATTGTCTTTTCAATTTAGTATGTGGCTCCTTCATTTTTATAGTCTAAGAAGGCAAAGAAGGAAGAAACAGGAAAAGAAAACAGAAAATACATGCCAATTTAGATAGTACCTGATTGTTGCTTTCTCAGTGAATTATTTTGAACTTTTGAATCTACACTTATCTTATGGTGGAGATGTCAAACTGGACTCAAAGTGAAGACTGAGATTAACTATGTTGGTATTTCCCAGAATGTTGTAAAGAATACTGGTCTGTGGGGATGCTAATGGTTGTTTCTTTTTATTTTTATTTTTAATTTTTTTTGTTGTTATTTCTTTTTAAAAACATGTTCCTGGGAGAAATATATTGGAAAACACTTTCTTTATGGTAGAACTCTCTTAATTTGTAACATACTAATATGCATTATGAATCTCCAAAATGTAAGTATATAGCATTTCGTATCTTGCCTCAAAATGAAATCCCCTTTTTATGGATAGTTTTGTGGGGCTAATAGGTTGAGAAATTTGGAATGCACTGGACTAAGTAATCTCTAAATGCCTTTCTTAAAACCCTATGTTTTTCTGATTCTAATAGTCTTTTGGACATCCGTTCACTTCTTCAGCAATCTCTTTTCAGATTCTTTGAAATTAATCTGCCAAGTAGAAAGAAAAGATTCCATTTAGATAGTGAGGGGTTTTAAGCACCTTTCTTTAGTACTTGAAAACCTCATTTTAATGGGGAGACTACATTCTCATTTTTTTCTTGGCAACTGTTGAAGTATCACACAGAGAGGAATAAGGGGGGGGTAGGTCTGGGTTGGCTACAGAAGCTGTACTAATTGGGACAAAGTATTTACTCAGAGCTATCGGGTTCTTAGAATAAATATATTTTTCC
>NW_007729736.1:0-3444 GCF_000696425.1 Galeopterus variegatus
AATCTGACATCCTCGTGACTTGCTTTATTATTCTGAAATTACTTAAGTCATATAGTTCTCCGTTTGCATATGCTTACACAAAAATCTCATCCTTGACTTATAAAAAAAAAACAGTTTGGTCTTTAATAAATATCCAATTGCTGGCCAAATGGTGAACATCAAACATAGTTCCTGCCCTCAATTTTATAATGGTGGGCATAAAATAAGTCATTAGTGTAAGTAGATAAGATGAGGGTCAGGATAATGGAAATAAAGTTATGTTCTTCCCCTTGATTTTCCTTTATTTCAATAAATGACATCACCCACTATTATGTTCCTAGGTTAGAAATCTGGGAATCATTCTTAATTCTTGGTTTTCACCATCACTGCTACCGTTTTTCAACTCCAAACTTTCAGCCAGTTCTATTGAGTCTGCTTCCAAATCTAATCTGCAGTTGTTCTCTATTTCTAGTCCAGGACAAGATCATTTATTTTCAGGACTACTTCAGAATTTCTCCAATATTTCTTCTCATTTCTACTCTTGATTCATTCTTACCCTTCTACAAAGATCATCTCCAGTTAAATCTTGCCTAAAATCTTTCAGTGATTCCCTTTGTAATCAAATTACAATCAAACTTTTGTGAATGATCTACCCAGCCTGCATGGATTGCCAGCATATCTTCCAAAATCTATTTCATATCATTCCAACTGCTTGTTCATTTTGCTATCTGCACTGTTCTTCTCTTTGCCTCCAACATGGCAAATTCTCCCACTACAGTGCTTTTTTGCAGGCTTGCCCCTCATCGTTTCCCTGGTCTTTNGCAAATTCTCCCACTACAGTGCTTTTTTGCAGGCTTGCCCCTCATCGTTTCCCTGGTCTTTATAAAATTGTCTCCCAGAGTCCAGGCTTAGTTGTTTAACCTGTTGAAAACACATAGCTTTTGGTTTCCTGAATGTCTAATATACTAAAGCATAGAGAGAAAAGAAAGAGTAGCTTGAAATGAACCTTGATGGCTAAGCAGGGGTCAGGCACATAGTCTTGTGGGTGGACTCTGGAATGCTGTGAGATCATTTCACATGAAATATGGTTCTCTTGTTAACATCTATAAAAGTGCAAATTCCTAGGGAATGTGTTACTGTGATACCCAATAAAGGGAAGGGTTAGTGTGATACCCAATAAATGGTAAGATCATCTTTTACATCAATTACCTAGAACAGGAAAAGTAATTAGGCAGAAAACTGAAATATAGAGTATGTAAATTTGGATTTGTTTGAAGGCAAACCCTATACCTTTCTAGTAAATTTTTCTTCCTTTTAAAAATAATAATAAGCAGTATTTGCCTTTTCTCTGTTTTAACTAATTATTTCCCATAGAGTCTTCTTTTATAAAATAACATTTTGAAAGTCTACCTGTTGCAGTAGTTTTACTGGAAAGCAGTGAATGAAAAAGCAGGTTGATCACTGTGTGTCTGAAGTTTCATGTGGGACAAAGACAAATATAAAATCACTGACTCACTTGTTTCCTTCCTTTCTTGATTTTCTTATCCTCTCATGATGTTATGCTAAACTATGCCAACCCAGAAATCCACAGCTGTTTCATGCACTGTTCAGGGAATCATTTATTGGTGGTTTGAGGCTGAGCTTACATGTTTTTCTGCATATCAATATCTGACCGCCTGTTTCTGTTGATTTTTGCAGGCAAATTTCCTCTCTCTTTATTTAAATCCCAGTCAATCTTTACTCATATTTCATTTATAGAATTACATCTGTATAGTTAATTGCCTATTGTAATAACCGCTGTGATCAAAAGCAAAAGGGAGAGAAAACATGCCTCTACATCATCTATAAGCTCCCTGTTTTCTTGGACACATACCTAATGTTGGATGGCAAAATACTGCTACATGTATGTACTTCTCTACTTTATAAATTAAAGTGTAGCACACGTATATCATAATGTACATGAAAATAAACATAAAACTCATTGTAAGATTGAAAACTGAATGCTGGTGCAACCATCACCCAGGTCAAGAAGAGAATGTTATTAGCACCCAGAAGTCACCTCTTGGCCTTAGCTAATCATTATCTTCTTTCTTCTACCCAAGATAACCAGAATCTTGACTTCTAATGCAGAGCCCATTTTTGTGTTTGAGAATCATGAATGGTGCTACTTTGTTTATTCTTTTATTCAGTAATGTCTGTGTGAGATGCAACCATATTGTGACACGAAGCCTTATTTCAGTAATTTTATTGTTGCATAGTATTTTATTTGATCACTATGCTAGAAAGCATTTTTTTTTTTGATGGACAATTGGGTTCTTTCCAGTATGTACATTCTGAATAATGCCGCTAAGAACAATTTTATATAAATCTTTTTATGCACACAGTTCTGTTGGAAATATGACAGGTTTTCAAAAAGTTCATGGAAAGATTAACATTATCTTTAAATTCTATTTTTTGTGTACTTTTGAAGTACCCTCAAAAACCTAGGAATGAAATTGTTGAGTCATATTACATGAATACACTGGTGGTTCCATGAATTAATAGTCCACTAACAGTGTATGAGTAGATCTATTGCTCTGTATCCTTCCTAATATTTGGTATTGTTATTTTTTTCTCTCTCTTTTTAGCAATCTGGTGGAAATCCAGTGGCATTATATTGTGATTTCAATTGGCATTTCCCTGATTCAGAATGACTTTGAGAGTCTTTTCTTATGTTTATGAGCCAGTTGGATACTCTGTTTCGTAAAGTACATTTCTCTTGACAATTTTTCTACCAAATTGTTCTTTATTTTCTTATTGATTTAAATCAAATGTTTATAACTCATTTATATGCCGTGACTATGCTCTCTTTGTTGGCTACATGCATTGCAAGAGTCTATTCTCACTATTGGGTTTGCTTCTTCTCTATTTTAATGGTTTTTAATTTTTATGTAGTATAATTTATCAATATTTTTTCTTTATTATCCATGATTTTTGTCTCAATTAATAGTTCCATATCACAAAATTATGAACACATTTTTCTATAGTACATTCTAGAAACTTTATTCATGTATGCATGTATTAATTTAACTTTTGTAATTAGAGCTCTATTGCATTTGGTATATATATTTAATCATGGTATGGGTAATATTCAAGTTTCATATTTTCTATACCGATCATTCTCTGAGCACCTTTTATTAAAAAACTGTCATTTTTAGTAGATCATAAATGCTTATCAATTTCATAAATGACTATTTTAAACCCTTTTGCATTTTTGTATAATTTTTAGAAACAAAATTTTAATTTGTGCATGTGCATACACATACATAAACCTTTTGAAACGTATTGGAATTGCATTAAATCTACAAATCAATATTAGGAGAATTGTTATATTTGAAATATCTTGAACATGGAAAATACCTTGATTTATTTATATTTTATCAAATGCCTCTCAAAAATGTTTTAAAGTTTTCTATAATTCTGATA
>NW_007729736.1:5172-15693 GCF_000696425.1 Galeopterus variegatus
TACACGATGGAATACTACTCAGCTATAAAAAAGAATGAAATACTGCCATTTGCAACGACATTAAGTGAAGTTTCTTAATCATGATATCCAAATCTCTGTCCTTAATGTGCTGTCTAGTCTACTGTCAACTCTCCATTACCACTATCATCTTTTAAGGGCTCCTTTGTGTCACAGAGGACAGGCTGGGAAATACATTTCCCAGAATTTGCAACAAGAGAAACTTCTGTGAGCTGTGGTTCCTCTTGGAGTTCAATGACACTGTCTTGTCTGATTATTTACCCGCTTATGTCTTGCTGGCTGTTGAGAATTATATATGGTACATTATAAATAGTATTTGAGGTCTGTATGATACTATATTTATTAATAGTGGCAGCTGACCAACAGTTTTACAATTCTAGATCACCTCATTTAATTACGAATTGTAATGTTTTTAAAACTGGTATTTATCTTACAAAGGCCACTATTTGCCTAGTTTATCCTTAATCCCGTAATTTTGCCCTTCAAAATCTCCAAATAACATGTATAAGATTCTGAAAGTCATCTCCTTTTGATCGACCGTATACTCCAAAATTTATTTCCTTAGTCCTCCAAGGTTCTAACTCTCCAAGTCATCTTTTCCAAAATAGTAATTTGCTCTTATTGCAAAAGCATCTCTAAATCTGAATTTATTTCCTACGTTTTCTTCCCAGATCTTGGCCCTGTACATTTTTAGGACCTTGTTAGTTTCTCAATGCTTTCAAGCATTGAAAAATATAATTTGCTATTATATTTTAACCACTTTTTCTTATTTAATCACAGCAGGACAGAGTCTTCATTTACATAGTCTGCCATTACCAGTAATGGGAGTCAGCTACGTTTCCATTTCAACATGCTTTTGAGCACATCAATTAAATACTTCTTTGTCATTGTGAATATATAATAAAATACACATTTTATGAGAAAGAGGACATAGACTATATCATTATTAGTTATAGCCATAAAACAATGCTTGGGACAAGGTATATACTTTATGTATACACATTAAAATAATAAAAGAATAATTTATTGTTTCTTTTAATTTAAATGTTAATATATATCATCTGAATTTCTTGAATAATAAGTATTTATTGTTAGTAATAAAATGCATTCATTTTTTATTATTTAAAATAAAGAGAATTATAATCAGCTTCCTGGATTATTTCAACTTTAAATACTAAGAATTGCTGTCAAATTGCCCGCACTTATAAATAGAGAAGCTCAACTATTCTAGATTATATTCAAGTGATATAAATTCTGTTAAAATTATTTCAACTTTAAATACTAAGAATTGCTGTCAAATTGCCCACACTTATAAATAGAGAAGCTCAACTATTCTAGATTATATTCAAGTGATATAAATTCTGTTAATGAGACTCTGCCAGGCATGAGGATATGCCAAGTTACTTCAATCTATGGTTTAATAATAAGGTTTAAATTATCTCCTTTCTAAATTTTCTTGAAAAATATTTCATTTCTCAGAAAGCAATCGTCATATTCTCCCCACTATACTGCTTTTGAGAAATTAAATACTTCTGAAAAATTGAATCTCATAATCAGAAAAAATTGAAACTTTTAACTTATTTTATAAGAAAAGATTTTATTCTAGCATTGTTACCTAATAGTAGAAAATCTCACTACATTAATCTAAAAAAATATTAAAAAGTTAAAATAAATTTACCAGAGAAGAAATGTTTTAAGGAAGGGACTTATGAGCCAACAATTCTTATATTGAGACAACACTTAGACTTTGTATTAGAAAAGAAACATGGCTGTAAATTTCTTCAAGATGTTTTTAAAATATCTATCAGTGTACATTTAAACTGCTGAGTACTACATATATCCTCACATTTCACAAAATATCAAGAAACACAAAATTGTTATCATTCACTCTAAGTTTGACAGTGAAGTGACTTCATTGAGATATAGATGGATACAAAACAATAATTTCTTGTTTAAATTCTACTACCGTTTTATTCATCTAGACATATTTCCACAAATGAATATAAAACTATAATGGGCTTTGCTAATGCTCATTGAAACAATTTTAAAACCTCATCTATACCAATCTCCCTTTGTTTACTTGTCTCAACCACCTTGACTATCTTGCTGCTCCTGCAACCAGGTATGTTCTTACTTCAGAGACATGGCATTTTCTGTTTTTTCTGCCTAAAAGGCAAACTACTCAGAAATACTTACGGCTCCTTCCATCACTTCAGTCGGATCCCTGGTCATATTTTCCTTAATTTAAAAAGTCTTTAACATTTACCTTATCTAATTTAATGCTCCTTCTTCCTTACGTTCTTTTATTTTTCTTCTTGACTGTTATCACGCTCTAACATGATGTGTGTTTGTTTACTGTCTGTGACCTTACACTGGAATGTAAGTTATTAAAAAATTTTTAATGGACACCTAATAATTGTACATATTTATGGAGTACAGTGTGATATTTTGACACACGGAATGTAAGTTTTATAAGAGTGGGGCCTTTGTTTTGTTTATGGCAACATCCCAGCACCTAAGCAGCGCCGGGTTCAGAGCAATCTCTAAAGACATGTTTGTTGAGTAAGGGATGATTGAAGTTCTTTGCTCCACAGCCAGTTGACCAGGGCATGTTTTTCTCTCTCATTCCTGCCACCTTGTTCCTATAGCTTCCTCTTCATTATCAGACAGAATGTCTTGTAGATTCTCCTTGGCAAAAACATTTTCTGTGCCTGTCCTTTTCTTCTAAAAATTGGGCTTTAACCTGAGCCCATAGATCACAATCTCCAAACAGCTTTATCTCTCAGATTTAGGTTTATGGAGAACCAAGGTGGGCCTGGCATTTCTGGTCCTGTCCTTGAGTCTATGGTTCTCCTTTGTGCCACACCATATAAAAGAGCAACCACCCATCTTTTGGAAGCTCATGTTTCCATATGTTTACTACAGTCAGTGGCTAAATTTAGCTCCCAGCTAGCTGACATGGGGGGACAAAAAAATGCACAATTGTAATTTCATAACACAGAAACAAAACATACATGTAGAACACACAGTATATGTTCTATATTTTAAAAAACATAAGAGATGTTGAACCACATAAAGAAATAATGCCTTTTACTATTTATTACTATGGAAAATGAAAAAAATTTTCTATATATGATCTCCCTTTGTTTTTCCTAACTTGAGAACAAAGGTTTGTCTTCAAATTTGGTTGTGAAATGTGATTAGAGACTCGATGGGGTAAAGTTCACTGAAGTGATTAGGAAAATTCATGAATGTATTTGAATTATGCCCTAAGTAGGATACATACATATCTTTCATGTGTGTGTGTTTGTGTGTGTGTGTGTTTCATTCCTGGAAAAAGATGGCATAAAAAAATGTCACAAATATAAGAATGATAATTTGTTCAGCATATATTATCTAATCCACTTTTCCTGGCAAGTTAAATGACATGAGACTAGGCCAGAGAGGATGGATGAAGAAAAGGAAAGATTGTGTTTCATCTCTGTCATAGTGTGAAGGCCCTTGAATGCCAGCTCCAAATTTATGTATTAAGACTTGGAATACAATGATTTCCAAGATGAAATCACAATGACAACTAAACTATACGAAATGGCATTTGAGTGATGGCTTTCTCAAAAATACTTACTGTTTTTTAAGAAATTGAAAGAGAATATCATCATTTTGAAAAGCTGTAAAATAGGAAAAACTGTTATCAAAGTATAAGTTCTGCTTCTAATCAGATTTAGAGTACATATTTTAACAACACAAATAGCTATATTTGGACATAAAATATTTCTACCATATAATAATTTTTCAGTAATTATTGTTATATAATTTTGGGCTCATGTCATGCCTTTTTTTCTACCCAATGCTGAAAATCTCCTCATCTTTCCCTTTCATTATCCTTTTAATAAATGAGTAGAAATGAAGCAAAGCTGAAATAAATTTATTGCTAATATATGGAAAATTGGTAGGTATGTTATATCTTGATCTAAACTAACAACAGGAATGTAAGACCTTGTGGAATGTTACATGGTATGTTTAATATATAATACCTTCCTGTAAATTCTTTTATATTAAATATTAACATTTTTATTTTTTAAAAAGTAGCCATAGCAATTCTTTATTCCAGTATAAATACAGCTTTCCATAGATTCTGAAGATCTCTTTGAAAATTTTTAAGGTGGACATGGGCAAAGCGAAATAAATAAAACTTCAGCTCTACAAGGATAAGTGAAATGCCTTATTTTCTTTCTAACTCTAGGCCCCCAAAATATATTTTTGAATGTATAAATTAGTGAATTTATGTCAACGTTTGTTGTGGACTGAATGCTTGTGTCCCCTCAAAGTTAGTATATTGAAAACAACCCCCAATGTGATGGTATTTAGAGATGGGGCCTTAGGGAGGTCATGAGGAATAGATGAGGTCACGAGGGTCATGATATAGTGGGTTCAGTGCCTTATGAGAAGAGACACCAGAGAGCTTGCATGTGCTCTTGCATAATCTCTCTCTCTCTCTCTGCACACAGGATAATGTGGGCACACAGGAGGAAGGCGGTTGCCTGGACTTCCAGCCTCCAGAACTGAGAAATAAATTTCTGTCTTTTAAGGCACTAGTTTATGTTAATTAATTTTTTATGTCAACCCAAGCTGACCAATACAACATTCTAACATAGATTTGAGATGTAATATTCCATCATATACTCAACAAAACTGAATCTTGAAGTAGAAATTAAAATTGAGACATTGCATGCATCTTTCAACAAAACTGAAATGGTGATTGGAATTTAGAACTGTTTATTTCTCATTATCTCATGATAGCATTTAACTTGCCTGTAAGAATTTGCAGAGCCTACTGTTTGGACTACACAGAATTCTCACATATAAAATAAGCTATGTTGTTATTATAACATTAAGTGCTTTATGGAAAGACTGAATGTACTTGTGGGAAACATTTTATGAAAATGTTTCCAACCTCAGTAATAAAACTGGAAAACATAATTAAAGTGATTGTTAGATGCTGAAATAGTTTATCACCTTTATGCTGTGTTTTTAAAAGTGTTATTCCTAATGGGGTTGTATTTTTGTTACATATTGTATAAATAAGCTGTTTTTTATTTTTCTTTGGAATCTAAGTATGCACCTAATTTCAAATGCATTCATTACACTTAATAAAAACAATTAGTGTATTACAATTCTGAGAAGATTGGATATTATATGGGAGGAAAGTGGTGTATGGGGAGTGTAAAGCAATAGTTCTGTTCTCAGTTATGAAAATGAAGAACATTATGTGTGGATGTGTGTATTTATTTTTGAAGAGTTATGGTTTTGTTTTGTCTTCCACAAGCTATTTACGTAAGGGATGGGCACCTATCACTTTGGTACAAATGGATTTTCTGGTACCAGCCAATCATATCATATCTTTGTGTATATACAGATCCTTCTCTTGGTTATTCTTCTGAATCTATTTGGTCATGAGTTCTGTTTCTATAAAATTATATTATAAATAGCATTAATTCATAAAGTGCTTGTGATAATAAAATGAGGTAATTGGGAAAAACTCTTTAACAGTAAAAGAAATGGGTAGGAATTTCACCTAGGGTAGCAGAAAGATGTTGGTAAATCTAAAAATGCAAGTATAAAACTGTACAATATTGTTGAAAATAAATATTTCAGGACTCTGAAACTGATCAAAGTCAAAAACAAATTGAGAAGCATTTATTTATGAGAAATTTCTAGAACTTTCTTTAAAAAGAGGGAGACTCTATAGCCTTCTTGCCTGGGGCTGCTCCCATTCCCACCTCTGCTTCTTCCAGCCCTATCAGCATTGTAGTTTCACCAGGATGTGGCTAATAAGATGACTGATTAGATTTGGGGCAGAAAGTGAAAAACCGCACCCTATGGCACAGTCAGTAAAAGTAGCCAACAAGGATGGAAATCTGAATCTCTTTTAGACTGAGATTGTGGACTTGATTGGGGAAAGTGGAAAACAAAACAGATATTTAAAAGAAAGACGCTGGAAGTGAAGGAGCCCTGGAAGTGATGGACAAGCTCCCCACACATCCCTGGCTGCCTGGAAAACAATGGGCATGCACAGAAGAGACTGAGCTTGACCAGAGGAGAGTAAAAGCTAAGGCAAGACTGAAAATTGTTCAATCCTCTACCCACCCCAAGAGCCATTAGCTGAGACTGGAAGCCTTAGAAACACAAGGCATTCAAGCACAGCCTTTGCTTAATCATTGGGTGACCAATAAGCCATACAGACACGGGGAAATCTGGCCTTATGGTCAGAGGAATGAAGAAATTGGGAGAGATGCAGTAACACTTTTGTTGGTTTCAGGATATATGTATTTTTGATACAATTAGATTCTATTGTTGGAAATACAGTAATCTGAGTTTTTGAAGCTATTTAATAGGATCCTGAAGGTCTACATCTTAACTACAAAGGTAGTTTAATCACTGCCTTTTGAATAATTTAACTTCTGATGCCACAAACAAGTATATTGGGATCAGGAAATCAAATTGACAGAAAAACATTAATCTTACTAATTTATACAGTAATTGATTTAAAACCTTCTGAATCTGAGATATATACAATTAGGATAGCTAACTAGTTAGGACCACTATCTAAGTGTGTGAATTATATACCGTTTTGTACATTGTTAAGAGCTGCTGCTATTCTGTATCTGAGCAAAATATCTGGTTAGAGAATCAAGGTCATTAGTCCCAGGCCATTATTCACTAAGCTGGTTAGGTTAGCTTTGTTTTGCCATGGTCAAAGACTGCAGCCTTGTCCAAACATATTCTTTGTTCCAAGGATAATATAGTTGAAAATCAAAATAATCCTATTATCAAAATTTTCTCAAATTACAGATTCTTCTGTTAAAATGATAGTTACATCAATTTTAGTGAAATATTTTCCCAGAAGACTAGCATTATCCACATTCACAAGCAGACATAAACATATTCAGCATCTTAAATTTAATTGTGAATGCAATCCTACTTGTAACTGTACTTAAAGCCAGGAACTTTTTTTATATACATCATTTTTAGATTTTTTTTATAGTATTAAAGTCCTTGGTGTCTTTATGAAAGTAAAATGTACTTGGTTTCAACCAAGATATCTAGGAAAATCTCTCCATTTAACAGCAGAAGGCTGGATTTAACACTCTTATTTACGACGATTCCCCCAAGGAAGTTTTACAATGAGGAAAAAAAAAAAACCCTCAAGTAACCAGAAGCATAGACTGAATTACGCATATTGCCACCTAAAACCACTTAATAACTAATAATCCAATTACAAATAATCCTGTGTTGTATTACCAGGTAAATGTATTTTTTTCCCCAGTATCCTCCATTGGCAAGAGCCACTGCTAAGAATTCTGTTGTATTTCTGCCTCAGTCTTTTTCCAGCAGTTAGATCTATATTTCACATACTTTCACAGGAAGTATGTGGCAGGGTACATAACAGAAATGGGTCTTCTTTTCCAGTAGTCTACACTTTAGGAGAACTTAGAGACTCTCCTAAGGAAGTCAAAGGAAAATAAATGGAGTTTCAGATAGAAGCAGTGTGACTTGATGGAATGTGATAGAAGGATATTCTTCAGAGGATATGGAGACTTTTTTGGCCAAAGGAAGTTGAGAGAATGGTCTTTGGGTCTAGAAGCAGCAGGAAAACAGAATTTGCTTTATAGTAGTGCTGTAGGCTGTCAGCTGGGAATATGGGTACCATGGTTTTACAGAGAAGTGATTACAAGTTACCTCGGGCTCTAAGTATAGGAGTTCAAAACTCAACAGTTTTCTATGTGCAAAGAATTTCACCAAAATGGTGGAGTCAACAGACCTGAAGGGAACATATATGTCAGATGTTTGGTGATCTATGTAATGATGACTAAAAACTAGAGATACCCCTGCCAAGTGGACCCTAATGCACAGGGTCTTAGAACTAAGACAAAAGACAGGAAGGAACATAAGAATTACTGAGCTCATATGCAAGATCATCCCAAGAGAATGGAGGTTCACTGTAAAAACTTAATAAAGTTATTTTTTTAAAAACCTGAGTAAATGGTATTTCTCTCACAACACAGCTTATAGTCTGAGATTTTTACCTTTTGCATGTTTTTTTTCAAGTTCCAGTTTGATTATAGACCATATATTGTATTATTTTATTAAATTAGAAAACATATTCACTTCATAAATTTTACATAAACACCTAGTAATAAATATCCTTAAGTTAAGCATAGAGTTGTCCTCTTTCTACCTATGACATTGTAGCTGATCAATTATTTGCTATTCAAACATAATAATAAACAGCATTTTTAAAACATTAAAACAAAAGAAATAGAGTCCGATATTTTAAACCTTATTATCATGATGTTTCAAAGACAGATTAAAATCTGATAAAATGTAGACTGGCCTTTCCTTAGGGGAATCTATTAAGAAAAAAAGAAAAAGAAAAGGACAATTTGTATATGACCAGATATACTCTTCACATTCTGAATATTTGGACAGATGAAGGAATAATTAACATGATAAGAGTGGATATGCCTAGGACAAAAATGCTTTCTATCAGGCATAAATTCATATGCCTCTAAAAATTTGAAGATGAATTCACCTCATTACTCTCATCAAATAATTAGAAATGGTACAATGATCTCTAGGAGAGAACTAATAAAAATAAAAGGAAGACACTCAGGTATGATAGTTTCAGTTCACGCAAATTATTGTATAAGAGCAAAATTTTGTACCAATCCACCAAAGCTAAGTTCCCATATGGTATTTTACCTATGATATGCAGATGTCCTCTGGTAGTAACAATAAAATTCAGGAGCCACACTGACACTGTTATATTATTAAAGACCTTGTTACCTCTCACAGCAACTATTTTGATAGCCTTCATATTGCTTGCCTCTAGTCTCTTCTTTTAAAAAGAAAAGCACTTTTTGCCTTATCGCCAGTGAATGTGTTAAGAAGCAAGTTAGAGTTCTCAACTATAAATCATAGCTTGTAGTCATGATGGCCCTGCCCTACATGAAAACTACCCATTGGCTATAAAATAAAGGACACATTTCCTAGTTTGACATTCAAGGATTACTAATTTAATCAGTATAAGTATGATTTATTATAAAACACTATAAAATACAATTGAAGTTTTATTAACTTTACTAATGCTATACTAATAGATAATAATAAATTCTTGAAGAATAAAAGTCCCACAATGAAAATCATTCTACACAGAGATCAAAAACATGAATTCTTTTGGGCCGGCCCATGGCTCACTCAGGAGAGTATGGTGCTAATAACACCAAGGCCACAGGTTCGCATCCCATATAGGGATGGCCGGTTAGCTCACTGGGTGAGCGTGGTGCTGACAGCACCAAGTCAAGGGTTAAGATCTCCTTACCGGTCATCTTTAAAAGAAAACAAACAAACAAACATGAATTCTTTCATAAAATATATAAGAACATGAATTCTAACTGTAGCTGAATAACATTTAGATGTATACCAGCAAAGCAGCTCTCTGACAAAAAGAAAGCCCTGACTTACAGCATTTACCAGTTTCTTTGGTGTAAATACTCTCACCATTGCCATTTAAAAGCTACCAACAGTTTAATAATCTTCTCACAAAATTTAACACTGGAATAAGCTCATTCAAGCATATCACCAATCTGGTAGATATTTCTAGGAAAAATTGGTCAAAATTGTTATTTTTTCCTAATACTCACTTTTTAAAAATAAAATTGTCCTAATAATCCCTTTACTGTAGTGTTGTTCTAGGGAGATAACAATGTAATACAAAGTACTTTTCTCCTGACGATTTCAAAATAAAGACTCATTAATGGTATTTATTCATATTATATCACCAAAAACGTATTAAATGCATTGAATGCTAGGGACACACAAACTAATAATATGTAATTTCTGTACTTTGACAAATTAGCATAGTGACATTTTAAATTGTAATATACATATAGAGTGTTATGTATCACTTGATCAACAAGACAGACATTTAGAATAAGAGGAATCACAAACTAGTGGTTAAATAATTGAATTTTTACACAGTAAGTTAGACTATGAGATTTCCAGTTCACTGCAATACCCACAACTCCTTATACTTCTAGACCTATTCAGATATATACATGACCATTGTGTCTCCTGAAATTATTTGAATTTTTTGCAAATGGTAGAATCAGATAATGAAAGAAGAGATTGCTTTGAACAGAGGCTGGAGATTAAAAAATGGGCATTAGCAAATGTTAGCTAATTTTTGCCTATTATTACTAGAAAATTATGGGTTATTTATATATTTGTATTTTCAACTACAGGCATTATGGTTCTCACTGAGAGAAACAGAACCTTACCTAACATGTTTAAAGATATGATCCAGGAATGGCTTTGGATTTTCATTTTAACTCTGACTTAACTTTAATATAATTTTGTTCCTTAACTTTTAGAATTTCCTCTAGCTTACATACCAATAAAAACCTGATTTCTTTTTTTTTTTTTTTTTTTTTTTTTTTTTTT
>NW_007729736.1:16479-17430 GCF_000696425.1 Galeopterus variegatus
CCTGGGGCCTTGGTGTTATCAGCACCGCACTCTCCCGAGTGAGCCACGGGCCGGCCCAAAACCTGATTTTCAAAATAGAAAAATAGCGTTTTCAGAGATTTTCAGTCTATGTTTTTATTGTTTGTTTGTCTTTTTTTTTTTTTTTTTAGTTAAAACTTTTTCTAACTGTATAAGTTCTCAAGTAAGGCTCACCATCGTAGAGTGCAATCAACAGCCAAGGTATCGAGAAAACCAACTTGCCCACAAGTCATAGAGTTAATGACCTTGACCTCATCAACACTAATCTATGTTAAGCAAGTGGTTCAGTCAGTATAAATTGATGCCCTGTAAGTTAATATGATAGGTGCTACGCAGATATTAAAATAATTATTTTGCTTAGTTGAAGTTTCAGTATCTATGTTATTAATCTTGGACATTTTTCCGAGTTGTGTACATAATTTCAACAATAATGTTTACTAGACAGAAGATTGTATGGGAATACCAGAGATTTTTGAATCAAAGAATTTTGAGAGTACAATTGTGATAGCATTGTGCTGATTTTATTTATGTTTCAATTTGTCATTGTCATTAGTAGAAAAATATCATTAATCTGTTTTAAAAATGAAAAACTACTCTGATAAAGTGACACAGAAATTTTTAAAATTTAGAATAACTTAAGTTAATTTTTTTTAAGAGAAGAGTTAGTATTTTTCTTTAGTTTTTAGAATTCTGAAGTGTTTTGTACTTTCCATAATAATACAGAGAATAATATAATAAATACCTTGGTGATTATTCAAATTAGGAAAGAAACTAAAAATATCATTCATTCATTCAACAAACATTTTTGAGAACTCTTTTGTGCCAAGCTCTGTTCAAGAGACTGGGGATATGACAGAGAGCCAACCTCTGATAGGAATCAATTACGCTGTTACTGGTGCTTACCATTCTCATGCATTGTTTATGCGTAATGAC
>NW_007729736.1:17527-18997 GCF_000696425.1 Galeopterus variegatus
AGGAATCAATTACGCTGTTACTGGTGCTTACCATTCTCATGCATTGTTTATGCGTAATGACGTATATTTTAAATCATGTTTGTAGGGATATACACAGCTTGTTTTTTCCCTCAATATTATATCTTTGTAGTTTATCCATGTTGAAACATAAACCCTTGTTCATCCTATCTTACTGCTAAAGGAGTGTTTCATTGTATATCTCTACTACAATTTAGGTATCAATTTTCTTATAGATAAAGACGTTTTTAACATATTACTATTACAAACAATATCCCAACATATATACTTTTATATGCCTTCTTATGAACATGCTTATAAATAGTTAACATTATAATTCTGGGAGAAAGTAGGTGGGTGAGAGGTTATGGACATTGCTACCTTTACTATATATTGTTAAATTGTTGTCCAAAATTTGATTTTTTATGATGTACTTTATCATGTCAATAAATTTTTTAAATTAATAATAAAAAATAAAACGAAAAAGAAGTTGTATTGTTGAATAAAAGTAAATACTAAGGTTTGTCATGAGATAATTTTGTTTATATTCAAAAGAAAAATGTATAAATTTAAAAGCTATACTACTAATTTAAATATTAACTCATCAATATCTTTGCAAATATGTTTATTGGACACAGTTTCTATTTTTAATTTTGAAACACATAGTCAAAAACAATTCTGTTGCTTGCTAATTCTACTTCTAGTTGTTTGTGCTCAAATTTATAAACAAAGCCTTCTACCATTGTACTTTAACTTTCTACCATTTTTTTCCTTGCCTTACAGGTTGGCAAAACTAGTGAGTGAAGAAAAATGATAACAGTAAATAATTCCTGTAAGTAAATAGACATAATTATATAGATAGATTAAATATATAACCTTCCCTCTTTATCTGACCCTGCAAATGGTGTTATTTCATTCTTTTTTATGGCAGAGTAATATTCCATGGTGTATATATACCACAGTTTCCTTATCCAATTGTCTGTCGATGGAAATTTAGGTTGGTTCCATATCTTGGCTATTGTAAACAGAGAAGCAATGAACATAGGAATACAGGTATCCCTTCGACATTATGATTTCCATTCCTTTGGGTATATACCCAGAAGAGGGATCGACAAATGATGCTGGAGAAATGGTACATCCATATTACCTGTTATTTTATTATTTGCACATATTTAATTATATATGTGTATGTATAACATATATAGTATATGTCATTATGATTATAGTTTTATTTAGTCCATACTATTGTAGATTAACCACATTTGTACCACTTCTCTTTATTTACTTTTTTACTGCTTCTTCCTGCATCTTCTAACTTTTATTAAAATGCTTTTCCTTTTCAGTATTGCCTTTAATGTATTTTATGGCCAATTCTCTTAGATTTTGTTTGTCTAAAATGCCTTTATGCTTTTTTGAATAATATTTCTCTTCTAGATCAGCATTTATTTTGTTTCAGCATTTAAATGTCATTCC
>NW_007729736.1:20012-61543 GCF_000696425.1 Galeopterus variegatus
TAATGTATTTTATGGCCAATTCTCTTAGATTTTGTTTGTCTAAAATGCCTTTATGCTTTTTTGAATAATATTTCTCTTCTAGATCAGCATTTATTTTGTTTCAGCATTTAAATGTCATTCCATTGAATAACATTGCTTATTTGAAGATTTTTTTTAATGGAATTAACTTTTGCCTTTGGTTTTTAGCAGTTTCCTAGTCATTTATATATGGGAGTGTGTGTGTGTGTGTGTGTGTGTGTGTGTGTGTGTGTGTGTGTGTGTGTGTGTGTGTGTATGTATAATTTATGGTTTTTTGTCATTTAAAGAACTTCTTGAGAAAGTGGCTGCTGGATTTTATTATAGTGGAATGTTTTCATTCATTACATGTCAAATATTATTTTTGTTTTGTTCTCTCTCTTCTTCCCTTCTGTCCTTTATACCCACTCTCTGGAATTTTTTTTACGTTTTTTTCCTCTTTATTTTTCATTTTGAGTATTTTGTATGGGACGATATTTTATTTCACTAAATCTTTAACTTTCTCTAATATATTTTTACCCTTTCTACTGAGTTTTTAATTGTGGTTCTTAAATTATTTAGCTCTAATTTGTTTGTATGTTTGTTTGCTTAGTTTTAAATTCTTTTCAAATTTCTGTCTTGTTATTTTTTTTTGAAAAAATCATCAAGCAATATTAAGTTCTCTTCTGATATTCTTAATATTTGAAGTGCCTTTAATTTTGTTTTTATTGCTTGCTATTTGTTTCATATAATTTTATTCATGTAGTTTTATTTCTCAGTATGCCTGCAATTTTTTATTGCTCACTAGAAATAGGAGAAATATTTGTAAAAACAATTTGAGACCTCAAATTGTACAAATGTGCTTTCCTCTTGAAGAATTTTGTTTGATTCTGCCAAAAGCTTATGATTCTAACTATAAGAGATCACTTTAATCTTAGAAATTGAGATTATTAGAGACTGAGGCTCAGGTCTCATACTGACCTATGTACTCTTAATTTGTCTTAGTTGCCACTCTGTGTATTTTTAGGATCACAACACAAAATGAAGGATTTTTATTACTGAACATCCCTCAGCAGGCCCTTGAGGGCAATCATTTAACCCTTAGCCTTCCAACTCAGCTTCTCAGCCAACCAAAGTAGAATCATAAAACACCCCCCAAGAAAGAAAGTTTCAAATCTCAAGCTTCCCTTCCTTGGCCTCAACTCTTCTCCATATACCATCACAGAAATTCTTCAGTTTCTTCTGCGTAGCCTAATGTATTATATTTATTCAGTTCTTCTAATTATTCTCAATGGGAAAGCTGTCTCAATTATTTCATATTTGTAACCAGGAGTGGGAGACCAGAGTAAATCTTTAAACATCTTTATCTCCTTATTAATTTATTTTTAACAGTATAGAATTTCTTGCATACTTTTTAAATATAAAGCTTTATGTACTTGTATAAATGCTGATGACAGTGTATATATATATACACTGCCAGTAACCAATTATCAATTTCCGAGTTAAGAAAGAAGACATGCTGTTTTGGATAACATATATTGGATATACTGAACTACCTCAACAAGGTAATCAATGCCCCATGATTATTATTATTAGGTCTAAAATAATTTGCAATTCTTAAAGATATATGTATATATTAACTGCTTAAATGAGAATATTAAGTTTCAGAATGTTTTTTATGTAATAGATGACATTTCATTTGCTTTCCAAAAACAAGTGCTCATATTGCATTTGCATCTTGCACAATGTAGAAAAATCTTTGTCGTGCCTGATGAACAAATGAATCAATAAGCAAATTCAAGGCAGAGGATAAGTTCTTAAATATGACTCTTTAAACTACTCAAAGGTAATGCATCATTTTATTAACTTAAAACAAATAGGATATTGCTTTACATATTTTACTCAAATTCAGCATCTACCAGAATCTCAAAATAGTGTTTGTGTTTATACAACAAGAAAAAGCCACCCAACAAAATAGAAATTTCAATTAACTAATATTTTGTCAATGATCTAAACCTATTTTAGTGACTATTTGATTAAAAGTCTAGATTAACTTTACCAATAACTTCAGGTTATTGATGATTTTGTTTAGAATATGTGATACTTGATTTTGTGCCTGATTTACCAGTCATAAACTATGTATAAAACTTGTATAGGCTTTTAGTTTCTTTTACTAAGATTATCTTCTCTGCGGTCTGCACATTAGTTTTGATGAGCAAATTTATAATCTAACATTAAGATTAGAGTCTTCATTCTGGAACAAGTATATTGGATAGAAAATCACAAATTGGTATTTGAGTTTCAGAAGACTTAAAATCATTAAAATAATCAAACTTTAGGCAGTTAGTATATATCTCTAAGTCACTTAAGCAAAATACCATGAAATTGCATTTCTGCAATTCTGAAACACAAGAATCCTCTAGATCTGATGTAAACAATATAAAAATTTTAAAGTCTAATTAACACATTTCTGACATTAGCTTACTCAGTATTCAGAGATATTGCTTTTTCTGATGAAAGAGAATCTTTGGGTTATAATGAAACATTCTGCTATCTTAATCACAAATACAATTCCCAGGGTTGTGCCATTTGCAGCCAGGCAATTGGTTTTGTGTTACAATGATGATATGAAATATTACTAATATCTGAATAAATTTGTCAAGTTCTTTTCAGTTTATATACAATCACAGATTCCCAGAGTTGACTGGGGCCTTACAGATTATGCAATCCTTTTATTTTTCAAATTAGAAAAATTAAAATACAAGAACAGACACTCTTAGATGCCTTCTCAATATTCAATCTTTCTTTCTTACTAGTAACACTGGTTTTATTTGGATGTCCTTATACCTCATTATAATATTTATACACTCACACTACCTTGTTGGTAGGGGTATCACAATTATACCTAACGATATGAGAGCAGACGTCTGCTGGCTAGAGCATCCTGGACTGTTGCCTCATAAAAAGAATGGGTTCAGTGACTCACCTTTTGCCTTTGTCCTTTATCTTCTTTCTGCCTGAAGGGCACATGTGCCTCAGGAGTTGGAGCAGCTTACTTGCATCCAGGAAGATGAAATACACATGGTAAGGGTGCTGAATTATAAGGATACTTAATGATTCCTTGAACAGTGGCAGTCTTGGACTGCTTATCTCTGGGAATCTTCTTCGGTTACTAAGAATATAACCCTATTTGGAAAGCCACTGTAGCCAGCTTTCTTTTTAACGCAACCAAATTTATTTTTAACTGATATAGTCATAATGAGTATGGTGGCATTGACAGAACTTGAGCTCAGTACTTCTAAGTCTTAATAGAATATTGTTTTCACCATATTGTCTATAAGCATTTATGCATCAATGGTCACATGTTTACATACCATTGATGGTAAAAACTAAAAAGACTAAAGAGAAACCTTTATAAAGCAAAAACTCAATTATAATTATGAAATCAACTATTTTGTACACGATTTGAAGACAATGAAAAGGAAGAAATAGAGTTGTAAAAAAATCATTTTGTGAAAGACTATATAAGGTCTTACTATTCTGAGTCAATTAATGATTATTTCTGGCAAACGATACTTTCCTCCTTTCCAGTATCTCCTTCTCTTAGAGAGAGAATACTAAAGGCTCCCCTGACTTTCCCCACTCCTTAACTTATCCAACAACATAATTATTTTTCAACTCTTATCTCAGCATTTTTCCACGGTATGTGATCCTCCTTTACCATGCTTACTCAGGCCTTCATTCCTAATAAACTAAGTTATTGTGATTGTCTTGCTCTGGTTTCCCTGCTTTCAGTATTTTTCTCATCTAATTTATTCCGCACAATGTTACCAACTAAAAACCTTTCTATTTTTCTCAGATTGCTTATAATAGTTTCCCGTTGGAGTCCTTTCAGTGTGTTTTTCTTCGCTTGCGAATCTTAGGCCCTGAAGTCCTGATTGCCTAGGTTGCTTTCCAATATCTTCAAATAGAACAGTTTTTATTTTTAATCCAGATTTTGTATTTACTCTCATTGAGAGATTCTGTCTGTTATAAGCTATTCTACCATAACCAAAAAATGAAATCTCTTGAAGGTAGTTGTTAATCCAGATTTTTAAAAATGGGTGGGGATAATCAACAATGACATTCAACTTAAGAAAAACATTTTTTACATTATGGTATACATAACTAGCTTTACAAGACATCAGAAAAATAAAAGCACAACCTTTCCTGACACATGTCATTTTTTTTTGTAATTAACAACAAGGCTCACGTTCTGCTCACGTTCTGTAAAGTTATTATAATGTGCAATGAGGAAAAGATACACATCACCTGAATAAATCAATAGAGTTTTTAAAAATTTCTAAATCTATTTAATGGTTCAATAGTTTTAGTGGCCTAAGTTTATTATTAAGCTAATTACCATTTTGATGTTATCTAATAAGATATCTTTTAAATGCCATCTGACACTGATATTTGCATGTAATCTTCCCTCAATTATGTATGGCTTTTTGCTTTTTCATAATATTTGCCTAGGTCTTGCTATTTCAGGGTCATCCTCCACCATACATACTTAAGCTTACTTCTGCTAAATCCAGAAGCATTGTGGCATGATTTTCTTATTCTGGATGAATAGAGTTAAGTTTCTGCCTTTGTATCTCAACTTCCAGTTTGCATTTTGCTCATGGCCTTCATACTGCAGGACAATGCAGGTTTCATATTTCTTTATCCTGCAGACAGACACATTGTATAAAAGTGGATAAGATTCAAGTATCAAGTCTTGTTTGGTTTTCCTATTCGGCAAAACCCTTCTTCAACTTCTAAGAGAAATGCTAGTTTGGGGGTTAAATTATGAGGCTCACTTCATTTTGGTATGGTGTAATAAAAAACAACAATTGCTGGATTCTTTTAGCAAATGCAAATTGAGTGCTGAATACATTTTTTCTTTTAATTATTGAAAACAGAAATCGCGGTTCTTAAGTTACATTGCTTGAATTATGCGACCCATGTAAAATAGTTTTCTATAAAAATAATACTTATTTGATGAGCTCTTATTTATTTTGTAAGTTTATCAGCGAGGAATTTTTAAATCTATTTAAACTTAAACTAAAAATAAATATTTTAATACAGATATTAAATTAATATGGTTTAAAATTAAAGATATTCTTAAAGAAGTCTTGATATTATGGGTTTTAGAAAGTTAACAATGAGTTCGTAATGTATCTTGAGTGAGTTGACTTACAAGAAAAGAGGATGTGTATAATCATTTATCAAGTGTAAAAACAAAACACCAAAAAACTATTTTGAAACATTTATTTGAAATAAAGTTAACAGTGAGTTCGTAATGTATCTTGAGTGAGTTGACTTACAAGAAAAGAGGATGTGTGTAATCATTTATCAAGTGTAAAAACAAAACACCAAAAAACTATTTTGAAACATTTATTTGAAAAATATAAAAATTAGAGTAGTTGTAAGATCAAATATTAAAAATGTGCGAGAATTAGATGAGACTGTAAAATGTCTATCAAAAACTGTAAGTCTGACACTGTGTTCATCAACGTTTAGTTCACAGAAGAAAAATAGATTTCCTCCTGGATATCCAGAAGGAAAACATCTTTAATAAAAGGTATTCTGTATAAAATTTTGAAAAACTGATTATTCAAGAGATAAGTCTTTGGTACTTAGAGTACTAACATTCCTCAACGTAGCTGAATTAAGTCAGACTAGCAACAGTACCTTGTATTCATATAATGCTTTTCAATTAGCAAGAATGTTTTACCTATCTTATTTCATTTTATTACTCTGGCAATAATGTGCTACATTAAAACCTTCATTTTATTGGTCATTTTTATTGCCTCCCATGACACGGGTAATAGAGAGCCAGGTCTTGACTTGAATCCATATCATTAATTCAATATTCAGCTTATTTTGTACTTCACCACAATTAGCTTAAAGCTCATAGAGAAGAATATTCAATAACCACAGTTTTGAAATTAAGCAATAAGTACATAATTTTTTTTTAGAAAAAAACATTATGCACAAGATTATCAGGAGTGGTGATAGCTAGTTTTCCCCCTTTTTTTGAGGTCCTGTGTGACCTTCTTTTTTATGATTATTCTCATATATTTTATCTCATATGATTGATTCTGTTCTCAAATAGAGGGCAGAGTAGAGGCTACTAAATTGCAGGCTGATTTAGAAGATCAACTTGTTGCCAAGCACCTGTTTACATGTGCATTCTCTCCTCTTGCTTTTCTATGCATAAATTTATTTAAGTGTAAATAAAACTATTTGTTTTATGGTGAAAGATAAGGCTTAAATATTCAGGGACACTGCAACAGCTTTATCTGGCTGGCTGACTATATAGGAATAACGCTCCTAGAGAACATTTTTAATTCCTTAGCTTTTTACTTAAAATCCTTATTGTCCCAATTGTCTATTAAATAAGATCTACTACTTGATTTACAGGCCCTCAAAAACTGGATAGGAACATAAGAGCAAATTGGGACTTTTCATTCATTTCCTTCCATTTTCTTCCCTGTTCCTCTGATCATGATGCTCTCCCTATATGACACATCCAACTGCTTATGTCATGTGTCTTCCGTGAACCACCTCCTTACCCATATCACCTTCTCTGACCTACTTTAGCTAGTTCTTTTTGTGTGATGTGACAGATACCATATTTTCAAGTAAAACTGCCATAGGATCATAGATGATTGCCCTTATGCATTTATATAAAGAGTGCCAGCTTATGGATTTATTGGTTTTCACTCCAAATTCAAAATTTTTGCTTCCTTTATAATATGAACCTGCACCCTTTAAATATTTTTGCTTTACCATTTTACATGATGTTCAGCTTTATCAGTTAAGGGTACTGGAGAGACATTGCAAGAGGAAAGGTTTTTGCTTCATGATTCCTGTGTCTCCTCTTTGCAGTGTATATGGTCTTTCTAGCACATGACTCCCCACTGCTCACAGCTTCTCCATCTCCTGACTCCTGCAGTGCATAGAAGCCAGCAGCACTCATGGGCAAAGAGCTTCCACCACATCCTCTTCTTGACTAGTTTTGTAGTAGATTGTTTCCAGTGAGATACTTCATAGTGAATAACCTTCCTCAGTACCTTAGTAGGTGGATATTTGGCAAGTTTCAGAGGAGAGATTCAGTAAGTTTCACCTGTGTTGCACCACAGTGACTTCTTTGCCATTTGCTCAGCCATGACTGTGTCCTCCCATATGTTTGGTATCTCAGCCCTATGGGGCCTTTCCCTTGGGTACTCTATCACAATCATAAATGTAGTAAATGTTCCTTATATCTGCTGTACCTGTACTCTTTAGCTTTACTGCTGAATTCTGCCAAACATTTAAAGAGGAATTAATACCAATTCTCTTCAAACTATTCCAAAAAATTCAGGCAGAGGCTACTTTCCCAAACTCATTCTATGAGAATTTATACCAAAACCAGACAAAACTACAACAACAAAAAAAGAAAACTACAGGGCAATATCTCTGATGAACATAGATGCAAAAATCCTCAACAAAATATTAGCAATCAGAATACAGCAACATATCAAAAAATTTATACACCATGATCAAGTGGGATTAATCCCAGGGATGCAAGGAAGTTTCAACATATGCAGTCAATAAATGTGATACACCACATCAACAAAATCAATGACAAAAAACATATGATTATCTCAGTAGATGCAGAAAAAGCATTCAACAAAATTTTTTTTTTTTTTTTTGTCTTTTTCCGTGTCCGGCAACGGATCGCAACCCTCAGTGTCGCCCCCGTACCGGACCGGGACCGGCAGCGGGATCGCAACCCTCGGTGTTGCTCCCACGCCTCGCTCAGCCAGTGAGCGGGAACCAGTCTGTATGTGGGATCCGAACCCTCGGCGGGAGCGCCGCCGCGCTTCCCAAGCGGCGCACTATAGCAGTGCGCCACCGGGCCGGCCCACATTCAACAAAATTTAACATCCTGTCATGATAAAGATACTCAGTAAATTAGATAGAAGGAATGTATCTCAGCACAATAAAACCTATTTATGACAAGCCCACTGCCAATATCATCTTGAATGTGAAAAAACTGAAGGATTTCCCTTAGTGTTTCTTTACTTCTTGCAAAACTATGCCTCATTACTCTAATTCCTTGGTGTACCTCATATTTCTTTTTTTTTTCCTTTTTGTCCTTTTTTTACTGACCGGTAGCGGGGTCGCAACCCTTGGTGTCGCACCCGTACCGGGGACCGGCAACGGGATCGCAACTCTCGGTGTTGCACTCGCACCGCGCTCAGCCAGTGAGCGGGAACCGGTCTCCACATGGGATCCGAACCCTCGGCGGGAGTGCCGCCGTGCTCCCAAGTGGCGCACTCTCCAGTGTGCCACCGGGCCGGCCTAACCTCATATTTCTTCACGTTAAACTTTTCTTGTTCAAATTTTTGTGTGGTTTCTCTGTACTGAATGGACTCAGACTGATGCAATCTCTTAACCATCAACATTCTAAGAATACTTTCTGATTGAACAGATTTTACTTAATTCACAAAGAGTGTAAATGACTCATCTCAAGGTTCTTCTCATAGAGTTAATTTAAGTTAGAGTGAACAAAAAAGTAAAAGCACTGGATATTTTCCGCTGGTGACAGGAGTTGAGTAGAACATAAATAACAGAATATGTATGACCTAAGGGCCTCTCAAACTTATAATTACAAATTGAAAAATATTTATTTTTGTACTTCTTTTCATGACTACTATTCTTACTTGGGACCACAAGTGGGTAATTTCTGTTCCTTTTTTAGGTGAATATTTAATTCTCATTCTATTAAGAATTATATCATTCCTGACCATTGAAGATATCTACAAAGTAGGATTTTGATCAGATAAAAAGTTACACTTTTAAAAAATATATTTTTTGAAATTTAAAATCTCAAATTAAATTTAACTCTTCAGAAAAGATTTTACTTAATTTTCACACATGCTTTTGGTGCATTTATTAACTCTCACTAAATGTGCCATAATTCATCATGAAGGATTTACTTGGAGACATAAAATGCATTAAATAACAGCTGTTATGTTGCCTAAAGCAATGTATTAGGGCATGCACTTGGTGGTATGAAACACAGAACTGATTGATTATATATCCTTGTTACAGTAATTTCTTAACTTTATGATAATTGCTATCAATTCAAGAGCAGACTGTAGGATTTCATTTATTCAATAAACTTTTTAAAATAAATAAGCAATAATTAAGTTAATAGTAGATATTTTAATTACTGCAGGTTGGAGAATTTCATGTTGTAAACAGTGTATTAGTGTTACCAATACCAGTAAAAAGCTTATATTCAAACTCTCATGAAATAAGTAAATTACATAAAAATAATAAAAGCACCAACTCTGATATTTTAAATATCATAACTTTTGAATTATTTTATTTTTAAAATTTTATTAGACCTATATAACCATTTTATTATATATAATATAATTAATTTTTATCTTGCCAATTACTTTCTTTTATATTATCACTCAAATGCTGTCTCTAGTCCTAAAACAGTGATGGGCTATGTGAATCATTGAAGCTGGAGGCAATTCTATGAAATGTTCTTGACCATCTTGTATAGTTCAATGATAAATAGAACAATATGAAAAATTAAAGAATATGTGAAAAAACTCATGATAACGAAGGAAAGCAGCATAAATGTTCTTGCTATTAGTCAGCATTTAACAAATATATGCTTGTTTTTTACCTAATTCTAGACACCATGCTAGGATTATGTAGTGATAATAAAAATCTATTGTTTCCAAACTCAATCAACTTTAAGTCAAATAAATTAATTTATACAAACATGTCACCCACAAATTATTGAATATACTTCTCATTAAAATCTTCAATTTGATTACCAAGCTAGCTATAGATTAATATTCAATAAATATTTAGTTTATTTAACTATGTTGGGTACTTTCAAAATATGATTTCCCTTAACTAGCCAAACTATAATTAAAGAGATAATCATTTTCATTATCTCATTTAAAACAAAAACAAAAACAAAAAACAGATGTTTATGTTTTCAACATAAATAATAGCTGGAAGATAAATCACAAGTTAAATTTCAGAGCTAGGAATCATATTTAGCTTTTTTTACTCTAGATCAATGGTTCTTTTACAACTGCTCAAATAAAAATTTCATCAAATATTATTTTCAAGTTTAATGAACCATTCTTAGATAATGCATGAAAGTATCTTTAATTTGTTCAACATAGCCTTTCACTTCTGTAAATGGTCTCCAACTTTTTAAAAATAGCCTTCACCTTGACACTGTAAATTTTTAGCATCATTTCTGCAATTTTCTCTCTCTTGGTGTCACATAATTGATAGCAGGATATGAAATAATAAGTACAGTTTTTAGGGTTTTTTTTAATATGTAAACCTCCCACTCGTCTTAGGGTGCAAATTTGTTGTTATTGTTGTTTAAGAGAGCTTGAGTAAAGGTACTGATAAATATTTATGGAAGAGAAGAACAAAAGAAAGAGAAAAGAAAAACAGAAAGAGGAAAGAAGGAAGAAAAATAAGAAAGTTTTGGGGGAAAAATGATTACACTATGAACCAAATAGAAGTATAATCATTGAGCATTTGAATTTCTCTACAAAAAAGTTTATGTTTACTATTCACATACAGTTTTATCAAAAGCTATACTTTTCTTCTAGGAAAGAATAAAAATGAGAGACTTTGACGGCTATAAAGGTTAATTTTAGGCGTCAACACAACTAGGTTAAAGGATCATCAGACAGCCTGAAAAATCATTACTCTTGTGTATGTCTGTGAGGGTGTTTTTAGAAGAGATTGGTATTTGAATCAGTGGACTAAGTGCGGAAGATCTCCACCAACAAGCAGAGTGCACATGTTTTGGGGGTGTGGCTGCCTTCACCTAGATTTCAAAGGATGGGCCTGTCTAGAGCTTCAGTCATAGGACTCAGGCAAAGGACTGCCACAAGGGTAGGGCCATGGCAGGAAGTGCCCACTAGGCAGTGCTTAGTGGAGTTGTGAGGGCTCGGACAACTGGTAGAGCCACCCAGGTGTAACTCTGTCATCGGTGATCATCAGGTACCTGGATCCAAACCGTTAGAGTTGTAGCATGACTGAACCCAGCAAACGTTTGGGAGCAGGGGTATTTGGAGCCTTGAGGGCCCAACACTTCCATAGTGTGTCCAAAAGGCTGGAAGAAGATTTCTCTCATGTTAAGATTTTTTTTTTTTTTTGCCCTGTTGAATTTTAGACTTACTTGAGACCTATTACACCATCTTCTTTCCTATTTCTCCCCTTTGGAAATGAAATGTCTGTCCTATACCGGTACCACGATTGTATTTTGAAGCACATAACTTGTTTGATTTCACAGTTTCACAGCTAGAAGAGAATTTGTCTCTGAATAAATTATACCTTGAGTCTCAACAATGTCTGATTTAGATAATATTTAAATGAGACTATGGACTTCAAACTTTTGAGTTGATATTGGAGTAAGTTAAAACTTTTGGGCTATTGGGATGGAATAAATGTATTTTCCTTATAGGAAGGACGTGAATTTTGGGGGGCCAGGGGCAGAATGCAATGATCTGGATGTTTGTGTTTCCCCAAAATTACATGTTGAAACCTAATCCCTAAACTGGTGGTTTAAGAGGTGGGGCCTTTGAAAGGTGATTAAGTCATGAGGGATTCATACTCATGAATGGAGTTAGTGCCCTTATAAAAAAGGCCTGAGGGAGCTCTTCTGTCCCTTCAGCCATGTAAGCACACATCTAGAAGTCACAATCTTTGCAGCAGAGAGCAAGCTCTTACCAGACACCCAAATCTTCAAGCACCTTGATCTTAAAATTCCAGCCTCCAAAATCGTGAGCAGTAAATTTCTGTTGTTTATGAAATACCGAGTCTAAGTTATACCAGTCTAAATAGACTAAGACAGGGACATAATGAGGAATTAGCTTAAGATTTAAGTAGTATTATTTTTATTTATTTTATGAAAAACTCTTAAATAATAAAATAAAGGACAAAGTATTGGAAAATATTTGTCTTCAGTACCCTTGACTTTGTGTCAAATATAAATAAATATTCTGCAGTTAGAAAAAAATTCCGATTGAGAACTTTTCATCAACTATCAAAGCAGAATTTACCTGTCTTACAATTGAAAAATTTTCCATGGTATTAAATACTGAAATAATATTGTTTTTCTTCAAAGAACTGAGTTCCATTTTAGCTATCTGTGAAAAATGAAGGTATAATTTTAAAGAATATTTAAAGATATACTACTTTGAGGGTTTTGATTGAATTAAATATTAAAATAGCATATCTGGTAAAAAAAAAAAAAAAAAAGAAAAAGAAAGAAAAAAGAAGAAAAAGAAGAAATGTGCCAGTTAGCAATTTGATGACTAAGTAAAAAGATAAAATAAGTCAAATCAGAGTTGCTTTTTTTTTTTTTGCTATTTCCTTTTAACATAATATTTGAAAGCAGTAAAACAATTTTGAGGGAAAGTCAAACATTTGCAGGTTTTTTATGAGAATGCATATCTTTCTAAATCTATCTCATAATTTATGAATAAATGTAAAATAAAAATAACAATTTTATATAATTCTTTTTCTACTTATGTACCTTAGAACATGTTTGTGCGTGTATACATATATATATATATATACATATATATATATATATATATATACACACACACACATACATATACACACACACACACAAATAAGGCAAGAATAAAATTAGCAACTCTGTTTTTATGTTATCTTACTATTAGAGAGTTTTTTCAGGAACTGTAAAACAATCCTTAATAAATAATTTGAAATAGTTTAATGAGGAAAGATGACTAATTGGGCCAAAGTTGCCTTTGTTTTATTAGAGTTCTATTTGTCTATATTTATGTTAATGTTCTCCTTTTTTAATCACATACTTTCATGTTTCTTTAATCTCTGCTTTTTAGCAGCAATACCAATAGATCATAAGACTATTTTCTTCAAATTGGTAGAATTTTTAAAAGCTTTCAAACCATGAATTCCACGAGTTCCACAAAAAATAAAAATAATATCTCACAAAAAGATTTTTTTCGAGTTTGAAAATTATGTGTGAAATTTCTATATAAACAGAACAATAATGTATACAGGGGACTTCAAAGAGTTTGTGGAAAGATAAAATTAAAAGATATAAATAATAAATATAAATTTTATTTCTCAGATCCGGGCACTAGGGGTGACAATCAGTTTTGTATTCATGAATATTCATAACCAATAAAAAATATAGATAAAATGTAAAAACAAATACAGATAAAATAATTAATATCATAAGTGAAAACAAACTCGGTGCTGAAAGTACATGATTACAATCTTTCTGAAAGTAGCTGGATATCTATTAAGTAGAAAAGCTAATCATTCTTTGATGACACTGAAAGTGAGATAAATTGGCATTAATTTACATCATTAATAATATAATTCATTGTACTTATTGTGAGAAAGAAAAAATTAATGGAATTTGAGAAAAATAGTTTTTAAAAATATTTTCATTATTACATTTGAAGTTATTATATCTTATTTAAACCATAATTTCAAAATGATTGTAGCATAAATCTTGTCAAGTTAAAACCCATTGAATTATATTTAAAAAAATAAAATCAAGGGCCGAGCCTGTGGCGCACTCGGGAGAGTGTGGTGCTGGGAGCGCAGCGGTGCTCCCACTGTGGGTTTGGATCCTATATAGGGATGACCGGTGCACTCACAGTGCTCACTGGCTGAGCGTGGTGCAGCCGGTCTCAAAAAGGACAAAAAAAAATAAAATAAAATACAAATAAAATAAAATCAATAAACTTTATTTCTCAACATAAGCTCCATAAAGGTTAAGACACTTTTGTAAGCAATGATACCAGACATTTAGTCCGTTCCTAAAGAACTGAGGGCCCTGGGAATTTAGCCATGTCAATGAAATCCTTTTTATATTATTAACTGAACAAAAATGATAACCTTTAAATATCTTTTTAAGATTAGAAAACAAAAAGAAGTTAGAGGAAGCCAAATCAAGACTATAATGTGGATGCCTAATGATTTCCCATTGAAACGCTTACAAAATTGCCCTTGTTTGATGAGAGGAATGACAGGAGTATTGCCATGGTGGGGGACTGTCGGTGAAGCTTTCCCGGGAATTTTTCTGCTAAAGCTTTGGCTAACTTTCGCCAAACATTCATAATATGCAGATGTTATCATTCTTTGGCTCTTCAAAAAGCCAACAAGGAAAATGCCTTGAACATCGGTCAATACTTTTGCCATGATCTGTGCTCATGACTGGACCACTTTTGCTTTGGCTGGACCATTTTCATCTCTTGGTACTCCATTGCTTTGATTGTGCTTTGTCTTCAAGATTCTACTGGTAAGCCATGAATCATCTCCTGATAAAAATGTTTGAAGAAATGTTTCGGAATCTTGATCCCACTTGTTTAAATTTTCCATTGAAATCTCTGCTCTTGTCTGCAGTAGATGTGGGCAACGGTTATGGCACCCATCGAGCAGAAAGTTTGCTCTTCTTTAATTTTTCTGCCAGAATTGTGTAAGTTGAACCAATTGATGCCTATGATGTTGTGTATTGTTTCTGCTTTTAGCCATTGGTGCTCTTCAGTTAATACACAAACAATATTAATTGTTTAATTGGTTATGAATATTCATGGGGTACAGAGCAAATTGTCACCACACATGACTAAGATATGATGGCCAAATCCATATTGGCAGCATACCATTACCACAAATTGTGATTATATCCCCTGTCCCACACCCAGTTATCCCTGCAATTCTCCCTGACCTCTCTCCCCATCCCCCTTTCCCAACTCCACTCTGTATCCCTACATATGTTCTCTCACTCTACAAGTCCAACATCCCACCATGTTCTTTCTTTCCTTCCTTCCTTCTGTCTTAGCTCCCACTTATGAGTGAGTACATATGGTATTTATTCCTCTGTGCTTTGCTTATTTCACTCAACATAAGTTTCTCCAAGCTCATCCATGTTGTTGCAAATGGGAGAGTTTCATTCATTTTTATGGCAGAGTAGTATTCCATGGAGCATACATACCACATTTTCCTTATCTAATTGTCCATCAATGGATATTTAGGTTGGTTCCATATCTTGGCTATGGTGAACAGAGCTGCAATAAACATGGGAGTGCAGGTATCCCTACAACATGATGATTTCCATTCCTTTGGGTATATACTCAGAAGTGGGATTGATGGATCATATGGAAGATCTCTCTGTAGTTGTTTGAGAAACCTGCATGCTGTTTTCCATAGTGGTTGTACTAATTTACAGTCCTACCAACAGTGTAGGAGTCTTCCCTTCTCCCCACATACCCATCAGCATGTTATTCACCATCTTTTTGATTATAGCCAATCTAACAGGGTGAGGTGGTATATCAATGTAGTTTTAATGTGCATTTCCCTGATGTCTAGTGATGTTGAGTATTTTTTCATGTAACTGTAGGCCATTTGTATGTCTTCCTTTGAAAAATGTCTATTCAGCTCCTTTGCCCATGTTTTAATTGGGTTTTTTGTTTTTTTACTGTATTATTGCTTGAGTTCCTTGTATATTATGGATATTAATCACTTGTCAGATGCATAGTTAGCAAAAATTTTCTCCCACTCTGTAGGTTTTTGTTTCACTCTGTTGGTTTTTGTTTCACTCTGTTGATTGTTTCCTTTGCTGTGCAGAAGCTTTTTAGTTTGGTATAGTCCCATTTGTTTGTTTTTTCTTCTGTTGCTTGTGCTTTTAAGCTCATGTTCATAAAGTCTGTGACCATACCTAGTTCCCAAAGTGCTTCACTTATATTTTCCTTTAGTAATGTTACAATTTCAGATCCTATAATTAAGTAGTCTTTAATCCATTTTGAGTTGATTTTAGTATGTGGTGAAAGGTGGATATCTAGTATCATTCTTCTGCAAATGGATATCCAATTTTCCCAGCACCACTTGTTGAAAAGGCAGTCTCTTCCCCAATGTATGTTTTTGTTCCCTTTGTTAAAATCAGATGGCTGTAAGCCTGAGAGGCGATTTCTGGGTTCTCTATTCTGCTCCACTTGTCTGAGTGTCTATTTCTATACCAGTACCATGCAGTTTTGGTTACTATACCTTTGTAGTATAATTTGAAGGGAGGTAGTTTTATGCTTCCCACTTTACTTTTTTTGCTCAGGATAGCTTTGGCTATGGGGTCTTTTGTTGTTCCATGAAAGTTGAGATTATTTTTTCCATTTCTGCGAAAAATGTCATTGCTATTTTGATGGGGATTGCATTGATTCTGTAGATTGCTTTGGCTAGTATAGATATTTTCATAATGTTAATTCTTCCAATCCAAGAGAATGGAATGTCTTTCCATCTTTTTCTATACTTTAGCTTCTTTCAATACTTCTATTTGACATAGTACTGGAGATACTAGCCAGAGCAATCAGGCAAGAGAAAGAAAGAAAGGGCATCCAGATTGGAAAAGATGAAGTCAAACTGTCCCTATTTGCAGATGACATGATACTATACATACAAAAACCTAAAGATTCTATCAGAAAACTCCTAGAGCTGATTAATAACTTCAGTAATGTTGCAGGACAAAAAATAAATGCCCCCAAATCAGTTACATTTATATTCTCCAGTAATGAGCTAACAGAAAGAGAAACCAAGAAAGTAAGCCCATTTACAACAGTCACAAAAAATGAAATACCTAGGAATCAATTTAACCAAGGAGGTGAAAGACCTCTACAATGTGAACAACAAACCACCATTGAAACAAAAATGTTAATTTTTTCCTTGAAAATTGATGTGGATAGTCTGCAGCTGTAGGCTTCATCTTCAACATTGTCTTTTCTCTTCTTAAAATGAGTTATCTGTTTGTAAACTGCTGATTTCTTTGGGGCATTGTCCCCATAAACTTTTCATAAAGCATCAATAATTTCACCATTCTTCCACTCAAGCTTTGTCATAAATTTGATGTTTGTTTTTGATTCAATTTTAGCAGAACTCATGTTGCTTTGAGAGGAGCTTTTTTCAAACCAGTAACTTATCCTTCTTAGTGCCTCAAACTATATAGATCCTGTTTAGACATGTTACAATTCAGCAAGAATTTATTTTAGTGCAAAATATTTTTAAATATTTTGCATAGTTTTTTCATAGTACACATTTCTGTGATCTTTTTGAAGACCCATCATATAAACTGACACTATTGCATGCCAAAATATCCTGGTATAATCCTATTTTGTTAAAACATGTGCAGCTCCGAGTACAGGTGGCTAAAATAACTTTATTCACTCTAACTCATAGATATTATTGACAAAATATAAACTACAAGATTTAAAAATGAAAGAAAGAAAAGATTTTAAAGGCCAAAAGTAAAGAGAGAAATACCAAAGAAGCAAGAGTGGCAACAACTTAAGCCAGTTGGAGCCTGGAACTGATAGAAGACTTTCTATATATACAGGGTGGGATGGGTGGAAAACACCAGTGTCTGCAAATTACCTTGGCTGAATTGCATTTGCTCATCAACTTGGAACAAAGCCATAAGTGTGGCACTTTGAACATACAGAAGGTCAAAGTAAATGCACTCACAAATTATTAGGATTTGTTCTGTTCCATGTGTGGGTGCAAGGTCAAGACTGCTCATCTGCAGAGGGTAAGGTCCTGGAAAAAACTAACAGCATAATACCTGCTTTTTACATCATAAAAAGCTCCAGTTGACTCAGATGAGAAGTCATTCCTCTAGTAAAGGGTGCATAAAAGAGAGACCTTCAGGGAATTTTCAACAAGCAGGGAACTTTACATCTAAGGAAGTAGATATCAAAAAATTATATGTACCATATTTTGTAATAAGTAAATGTTTTTTGTACAGAGAGACATTAAAATGAATGATCTGGAAATCTTGGAAGTAAAAAGTTTAATCATTAAAGTACAATTTTTAAAAAATTTTAATAGGAGTTCTAAAGAGTAGACAATCTTGCTAAAGGAAAATGAGTTAGTTGAAATCAGAAGAAAATGCAAGAGGTAGAACTGCAGGTCCTATGACCAAACATTTGATTTGGATATTTAACCTCCCTATTATCCTCAAATTCTTCATCTATAGAATGGGAATTATAACACTATTGGCATTTTAGTGCTGGTGTGAATATAAAAGTGTAAAATGTTAACTACAGCACTTGCTACTAAGTAGGTATTCAATAAATCTCTATTTATCCATTTCATCAATATAATCTCATAGGAGGCAAAACAATGAGAAAGAGACTGGAAAATGAAAGCAATCGAGGCACGGAGATCCAATGTAAGTTTCCAACATATCTAGTAGGAATTCCAGAAGGATAAAAGAGGGAAGAAAGAAGAAGTAAACCTCAAAGAAATTTTCGAAAACAATTTTTTTTATGATGAAAAGCATATGAAGCTTTATAATGACACATTGTTTATCATGTGTCAAGCATTATATGGGCTAGAGTAAATAATGTGGCTGGCATCTGCCAGTGAAATTAAGTTAAGGAATTGCCAAAATAAGTATTGTGTTTGAGGAAGTCGATTGATTCTTCCATTAACTGCGATCGGTCCTTTAGCTTTGGGTCAGCAATCTGGAGTGAACTTTGAATTTCTGACCTGAACATTTCATATTTGTTTGTTTGTTTTCCATGAACAGGATGTTTGGCAAAAGACACCTCAGTGTCCAATCTCAAGTGCTCAAATCCTGCCTATGGTACTTTATAACTGAGATGTTGTACAAAATATTTAAGCTCACTGTGCCTGTTTCCTCATCTCACCGAAGTTTTTATTAAGGTAGTTAGTATTTATAATTTGGTTGATATTACACATGTAAAAAAAAATAGAATAGGGTCCTACTCATAGTAAGTGCTCAGTACATTTAGTATAAATATACCAGTCACTAATGTAATGGCTCATCTGAGGAATATTTAGACAAATTCTAATTTTTTTTATGACAATCTAGTAGGATACAACTAAGTTAATACACGTGTGTGTATATATACACAGTGTACACATATATATGTACACACATACACACACAGCTCATAAGATAAACTAGGTAATATGAAGTAAGTTTGACCAATGAATTGAAACTCATTAATATGTAAGTAGAAAATATTTCTATTTTTGCTAATACTTGCTACAGACTTTGAAATATCCTTTCCCACTGTGTAGTTGATTACTGTAACTGCTTCTAATGTGAGCCCATGCATTTCAATCGTTTTCAATGTCTTCAAGCACATATTTGATTAAAAGTCTTCCTCCTTCCCAAATTTAGTCTAGCCTTGTAGTTCCTTACATGAGCTTAAGTGGGGTGGAAACAAGATCTGCTCCTTCTTCTGTACTCTTTCTTTCACTTATCCCTCTGGTTGAAAAGATGGAGGGGAAACAGAGAGAAAAAAAAAAAAAAGGTAACTCCACACTAATGGCACAAGGCTGTTGTCTCCATTATGTGGATGCTAACTGGTTTTCATTTACCTCTGTATGACAGGTACTCAAATGCAGGCTGTCTTAGGAGAAAGATGTGTGATTGTACAGAAGGTACTATAGAACTTTCCTCCTGAAAGGAGATTCACCTTAAAATATTCCTCCTGTCTCTACCCCTCACCTCCATTCTAAAACTACTACAAGATTTTTTTGTCTGTTTAAATGCTTAAATGCAAATGAGCCATTGCTCATTTTTTATGTATTGCTGATTGTTCGGTATAATTATGATTAATATTTATTGAGTGCTTACTGTTGTGGTTCGCTCCACAGTTTTTTGTCACTTGGGCTCTTTGCTAAGGAGGCACCTCACTTAGAAATAGTGATAAGACATTTTAAGCTTCAGATACCAGATAAGGTGTTCCTTAAATAATGGAAAACTCATGTGTTCTTATCTTGACAAGTGGTGCAATGTAGGCTACCCCTTGGCCAAGCTACCTTCCGGCTTTTTCTCTAAGTTCTGATGACCTCATGCTACTTTTTTCAGGTGCACTAATGTTAGATATTTAATTTCGCTAGCGTGTGCTCCATTTTGCACTGTCAGAATTTCATCTCATTGACATTGGAAAGATCACTTAAAATTTCTGTGCTGCAGTTTCTTCTCATGTAATGCACATATCAGGATGCTTAATTTGTGGAGTTTTGATAAGGTTCAACTGAGAGAGTGAAGTGCTATATATCACAGTGAATACATGCAGAACTCATTATTCTGTCTGTCTCTCGGTCTCTCTCTCTCTCTCTCTCTCTCACACACACACACACACACACACGGAGACACGTTTTAGAACCCACTCTGTATTATAATCCATGGACAAAGCCATCACATCAGTGTAGATAAAATTAAAAACTGTCAGGGAAATAATAAATTAATCTCCACCAATTTGTTTTCCCCTTTTGCTGATCAAGCTTTCAACAATTATTCTACATTTTTTGTCCAGTAATAGGAAGGCAAATGTATCTCCAGTAGGAGGAAGATCTGACTGTATTATTTTTCTCTTGTTGACACAACAAATTACCACAAATTAAAATCTTAACACAAATTATTTTCTCACAGCTTCTGTAGGTCAGATATGACACGGATCCCACTTGACTAAAATCAAGGTGTTGGCAAGGCTGCATTTTTTACTGGAGGTTTTGGACTTAATTCAGTTCCAGATTTATTTAGGCAGAATTCAATTCCATATGGCTATACAATTGAAGTCCCCTTTTATTTGGTGGCTGTCAGTATCTTTGCTCCTGAATAGCCCACATTCCTCCTGTGCATTTCATGTGGACTCCTACCAACAATAGCAGGGCTAGTATGTCTCAGGATTTAAACTTCTCCATCATCCTATTCAGCAGCGTCTCTCTGACTTATTCTTGTACCTTCCTCTTCTGCTTTTAAGGACTCATGTGATTACATTGGGCTAGGCTGGATAATCAAGACTAATCTTATTTCAAGGTCGGCTGAATAGCAACCTTAATTCCATCAGCAGAGTTCCTTCTCTTCCAGGTACAGTGTCCTCCCAGTGTCCCTTTTTGAAAAGTTGGAAGAATTTACATGCTCTTTATCTCCTTGATATTTCTTAGCTTGGAAAAAAACTGCTGAAAGTTATCTGAACTTGGAATATAAATAGAATTCTCTATGCCTTCATAGATAAAGTTCTTGATGCCAACTCTGAGGAAGCAGGAAGACTTCCTAAGCACTTCCATTTATTTTGATACTGTTGAAAGTTTCACAGATGAGAAGACCCAAGCAAAAAAATGTTAGGAAGCACATGGGATTCTAATCAATCAAAACACCTAATACATCACCTTTCATTTTTTCAGTAATGAGAATGAGATTAGGGATATTGTTAATTTTGCCCGGTATTTTGTTTCAGTGCCTTCAAAGTGCTAGATAGAGAGTATGTATTCAATACATTTCATTCTTACCACCCTTCTGGGTGGTGGGTGTTTTATTTGGGAATTTATTGATATACCCATCTGTATTAGTCTGTTTCTGTTGCTTATAACAAAATACTTGGAACTGGGTAATTTATAAAGAAAAAAATATTACTTAACAGCTTTGGGGGCTGGGAAGTTCAAAGTCCAGGGAACACATTTGGTGAGGGTGATATACCCATCTGTATTAGTCTGTTTCTGTTGCTTATAACAAAATACTTGGAACTGGGTAATTTATAAAGAAAAAAATATTACTTAACAGCTTTGGGGGCTGGGAAGTTCAAAGTCCAGGGAACACATCTGGTGGTGATGACAGTGACCTAGGGGTCTCACATGGCAGAAAATGGTGGAGCAGAGACAGAGAATTTCTCATGTGCTCTTCTTTTAATGCCCACAGACCCACGCCCCTGACCACTATTATTAATCCATTAATTACAGCATTGTCCTACAATCTAATCACCTCCCAAGGCCCATATTTCAATTACCATTAGAGGATTTCCCACCCTCCCAACAGTCACAGTGGGGGCCAAGTTTCTAATACATAAAATGTGGGGGACACAATTCAAGCTTCTAGTTTGGGGAGGACATTCAATCCACTACATTCTGCTCTTGGCCCCCCAAACTCATGACCTTTTCACATGCAAATACATTAATTTAATCCTCAAATTCTTAGTTTGTTTCAACTCAAAAGTCCAAAGTTCAAATTCTCTTCTGTGAAAGCAGTACAAGTTATCTACTTCCAAGATACAATGGTGAGACAAACATAGGGTACATATTCCCATTCCAAAATGGAGAAGTAAGCCAAAAGAAAGGTGTAATAGGTCCCAAACAAGTCCAAAACCCAGCAGGGCAGACATTAAATCTCAAATCTGGCAAATCATGGACCTTGACTCCATGTTTGACATCCTCCGCTTGTTGGTATGGAAGTTGGGTTCCCAAGTCTTGGCCAGCTCTGCTTCTATGGCTTTCCTGGTCTGAGGTCATGCTTCAGCTCTTGCAGGCTGGCATTACATGCTGTTAGCTCTGCTATTCTTGGGTCTCTGTGGTGGTTCCACTCTCACAGCACCCCTACGCATGGCCTTGGTGGGGTTTTTCTGCTGTAACTCTGACCCCTTCAGGGTGTCTGCCACGAATCTACCCCTGTAACAGATGTCTTCCTGGGCCCTGGGCTTTTCCATATATCCTTTGAAGTTGGGTTGGAGGCTCCTAAGTCTTCACAGCTCTGCCATTCTGCCAGCCTGCAGACCTAACAACACATGAATGCCGCCGATGCTTCTAGCTTGCATTTTCCAAAACTGCTGGTCCAGCCAAACTTGGTGCCAATTTAGCCTCAGTTGGAGCAGCCAAAGCAGCCAGGATGCTGGAAGCAGCTTCCCAAGGTGGCCTCTGGCCAGCAAGTCCATGCAGTGTGCCTCAGGTCTGTTCACTAAGACCTTTCTGTCTCCCTAGGTCTTTGGGCCTGAAACTGCAGGGTTCTTCCCAAAGTTTTCTGCAATGCCTTCAGGGCTTTTTTCCCCTTCTCTTGATAATCCTTTTCTTTTGTACTAATCTTCTTGATACCATTGAGTTTTTCTCCTGAAAACACTCTCTGCTTCTCTACCACATGACCAAGCTGCAAATTTTCCAAATCTTTACACTCTGCTTCCCTTTTAAATTCTGGCTTTACATCATGACTTTGCCACCACAACTCAGCATAGACTGTTACAAAAAGCCATGCAGCTTCCTCAATGCTTTGCTGCTTAGAAATTTCTGCTGCAAAATACTCTGGTTCACAACTCCTAATTTCCAAATTCCACAAAGTCCTAGGGCATAAACAGAGTGCAGCCAAGTTCCTTGCCAGTTCATAGCAAGAGTGATTTTTGCTCCCATTTCCAAAAAGTTCCATCTTATTTATATATGAGATCTTTTCAGAATGGCCTTTATATTCCACATTTCTTTCTGCATTCTGCTCACCACTGTTTAACCAGTTTCTAAGAAGTCCAAACTTTCCCTGGTTTTCTTGTCTTCTGAACTCTCACCAGCAGCTAGGCTTTTTCTAGCTGTTCTTCCAAATTCCTCTAGCCTCTCCTCAATTCCCAGTTTCAAAGCTACTCCCACATTTTCAAGTTTGTTATAGTAACAGCCCACTTCTCTAGTACCAATTTTCTGTATTAGTCCGTTTCTGTTGCTTTTAAGAAAATACTTGGAACTGGGTAATTTATAAAGAAAATAAAATGTACTTGCTTTCAGTTTCTGAGGCTGGGAAGTCCAAAGTCCAGGGAACACATTTGGTGAGGGTCTTGGTGGTGATGACAGTGACCTGGGGATCTCACATGGCAGAAAATGGTGAAGCAGAGAGAGACTCATCTCTTATATGCTCTTCTTTTAAAGCCTTCAGAACCACACCCCTAATCACCATTATTAATCCATTCATTACAGCATGGTCCTGCAATCTAATCACCCCTTCAAGGCCCCACCTTTCAATTACCTTAATAGGATTTCCCACCCCCTTAACAGTCACAGTGGGGATTTAAGCTTCAGTGAGGTTATGGGCGGGGCATCCAATCTACAGCACCATTATTAGCATAGGGGTCTTTTTGGGGAACTGGCAATTTTCAGATTAGCTTGTTTGTCTTCACTGTGGTTAAACCTAGATCTTCATAGACTCTCATGTATCACTTAGTGCAGGCCCTGCCTTAGCCAGGTAAATATTATTATAATTCTACTTTGCCAAGAAAGCAACTGAGGCCCAGAATGAGAGGATGACCAGCCCGCCAGGAAGAGGCAGATGGGAGAACATAGCCCAAAGTTTCTGACTCCGAGTGCAGTGCTCTCTTTACTTCACAATGTTGCTCAAGCATAAACAAGCCAAAATTGTTTCTTTTCCTTCTTCTGCACACCAGAGAATTTAATCAAAAAGGCATGCTGAACTGCTTTTTTCTGAGACAGAGGAATAGTGAACATTGGATGTCATCCTGCTCTACAAGGAAAGTCCCACCAGGTTCTACCTGGAAATTGTCAACAGAACATTCTCCTGATACCCTTGGAGGGTGAATGGCTAGCTGATACAGATTCAAAACATAGCCAAGTGGCATTGTGTTCATAAGGCCACATATCTTGAATTAGAATAAAGATGGGACCTCCCAAATCAGGATAGGTGATGGGTCACTTTTGGTTAAGAAAAAAGCATTAAAGAGTAAAAGAGGAGGAAAAAAACAAAAGCCTTCCTGGAGTCTGTTCCTCAATGCGGAAAATGAAATTTGGCAAGTTCTAAGGGACAATCTGTTCATTTACCACCTCTACATTAAAGCTTCCCAGCATCCCATAGGAGCCTTTCCAATTTCTCAGAGAAAGATTCAGCACTCAGGCTGTGAGGCGGATGCCAGTCAGCAGCTGGATGTGGGTCGCAGCTTGTCCTTCGGCAGGTTGGCTCTTTGCTAAAGATGGGAAGAGTTGGAGTGCAGCCAAAGTGGAGAAACAAACAGAAGTGGTGTCAGTGGATGTTTTGTTGTATGTGTGGTTAGGCATATTAGAAATAATGTAAAATTACTGAAGAATACTTAGATCTGTGGTTTGAAATTAGATTGTCTTTAAATTTGATGGTGTACAGTAATTTTTTCCCCTCAAAGCCCAGTTTGTATCAGAAATTTAGTGTAGAAGATAATGTCATTATGGGAAAAAATAAAGAAAAACAATCTAGCATTTAAATATTTTGAAAAAAAGAACTATTTAGTAACCCACATTTACCAAGAGAGTCCACATGCAACACTTTTACTTGATTTTTTAACCTAGACCATATATTTAATAATGAATACTTCAAGAGAAAAAAAAAATTCTATTTACTTCTATGAATCTAAAATATATTTGGTATAGGGTTTTGATTTGGTTCAAAGTGATAAATAAGCTATATTTATACATTTTCTATTTAACTCTCATCATGGGCTGAATTTTTTTTACAATTAATTATGTCAGTTTATCTTGTATCTCTAAAGAATATTTCTATATATACATCTATACTTACATTGCAAATTTATTATATTTTTAATTAAGAAAATTTGAATATGTCATTATATTCTCCTTTATTAATCAAACAAACTCTTATGTAGAAAATAAACAATGTTTCCAAAATGCCTTTCCATCTCAGAACAACCTCAGAACTTCCTCCCTCTTCCTTACAGTTGCATTTTATTTCATTGTGAGGATAAAATCATAGTTAATTTAACACTTCTCTCCACAATTAATGGTCCTTGGGTAGTTCTAATATGTTACTATTACAAAAATGCTGCAATATCATCATTGTACACATGTCATTTAACTTGTATCGTGTCATAAATGTGCAGATATAAATATATAGTATAGATTTCATGTGTGAGACTTCTGGGAATAATAATAAATACATTTTTATTTTCTGAATATTTTATTTTATTCAATTTCTATAAATAGATATTGCCAATTGTATTCTAAAATTCATTGCTATTGTACCATTTCCGCCAATAAATGCTTGCGCATGCATAAGGGAAAAACACTGTCCACATTGTATACAAGATGTTCTTTCTTGGAATTTGCTCTCTAGGTGAGAATATTAGTCTATATTTTTCTCCTCTTTGACCTGAACAAAGAATATGGAAAGAGAAGTCCAGAAAAAGCTACTATCATACTCTTATTATATTGAGAACAGGTAAATGAGTTAGTTAACAAAGCTTAAAAAAGAACAGTTTTATTTCTTAATCAACTAAAATAAAATGAAATTTTGACAGCTCAAAGTTGAGAAAATGAGCAGACATCTAAACAAACTAGTGGGAACAAAAGTAAATGACTGAAGAAGTTGATTTCAGAGGAATATGGGTAAAAGGCAAACACATAAAATATTAGAGTTCTTTTTCAGATAGTCTTTGCAGATTTGATGACTATGTTGGTTTTCTTCTTTCCTACCTACCTTCCTCCTTTTTATTTTTTCTTTTCTTCCCTCCCTCCCTCCCTTCCTTCCTTTTTTCTATCTGTCTTCCTACCTTCTTTTTATATAGGAAAATTAAGGATTATAGTGGTATAATTTAAAAATGCAAGCATATGCTTAATTACCAATTTAACTTCTATATTAGTGTTAGTCAGTTGGATTTAACTTGTATAAAATGCTTTGGCTTTAACTTAATCTTAGCTGCAATCTTTGTTATGAATTGAAAGCACCTAATGTAAACATATTTTTTTCAGTAGTTAATGTCAGAAAATACAATGCAAATGTGAAAATGATTCAGATTATTCTTTCAAAGATTTCTCTATATATCTGGAATAACAAAAACAGAAACAAGTACTTGTAATATAATAAAAGCAATGTTGGCATTGAGGTATTAATAAAGCATCATGGGAAGAGAAGTAATAAAACAGTTCGGGGTGGGGAGTTATGTTTAGGTGGATCAGGGAAAAACAGAGAGAAGAGAATGTATGAGCCGGCTCTTCAAAAACAAGCAAATTCAATGTTTTATATGTAAAAGAGAGAAAGAAGACCTTTTCTCAAGATCACTAGCCATCTTAAATGTGAGTTTTAAAAAGATTACATTGAAGTTATGTATAGTATGGACTGTGTGGCAAAGAGAACTTCAACAAATAATGTATTAGGTATTGTGACACTTGACAGACGGGAAGTCTGAACAAAGAAAAAAATCAGGTGACGGTGGGGGAAGAAAAATGATGGTTTCTGAAGAGTAGAGTTTCTCCAGGCAGGGGGTCAGCTTGTCAGATTGGCCTGGAGGCATCAGTAAATGGAGAGAATTCAGGAATTAGGTAAGTTAGAAAGGAGAGAAATAGGGAAAAATGATTCTGCTATGTTGGAGTCCACAGTAAAGCAGAAGTAAGTGAATGTCTCTCTGGCAGCTTTTCTTTTTTCTTTTAAGCACACTAATCTATCCTCCTGCTGTGATCGTTTCAGTACTCTTGTTCAGAATAAAAGAAAAAAAAAGATACATCCCATTATTATGAAACCTGAAGCTACTTAAACTTGAGCAGAAGCTTATTTTTTTAATGCCTAAAAGTTTCTCTCCAAACAAATCTTTAATTCATATAATTAGCATAAAAGAATTTTATTACAGTGACTAAGTTAGTGCCCTAATTTAATGAGTCACATTAACTAAGATGAGAGATGTTAGGATATCAGATTTCCTCTATTTTCAATTAATAATTTATCTTTGATGATTCATTTATTCAACAAATAATTTATTCAGCAAATAATAGTTAAGTGTTGCTTAGGTGTCAGGGAATCTTCTAGGAACAGTGCATACATTGCATCCCTTACAGACCTTTCCTCCTAGTGATGGTAAAAAACAAATAGATGGATATAAATTATGTTGGTTGATGATAAGAGCTAAGTAAAGGAAGTTTTAAGAAGTAAAAGAGAATCATGGTTTTTATACAGGATTTGCTGGTAAGGATTCACTGAGAAGGTGACATTTGAGCTGGTGAAGGAAGCCACAAATGAAGCTGGTGAGTCAGTAAGCCACACAGTATCCAGGGAAGTGCATTCTAGGCAGAGAGAAGGGCAAAAGCTATAGTGTGCTCTAGAAGACTGTTTTGTATGCTGAGCAGGAAACAGAGCCAGAGAGTAGCACATAAGAATGAGAGGGTCCAGTTCATGCAGTGCCTAGTAACTGGCATTTTGTCTGATTTAGATGAGAAGCCACTGAAATTAACATAGAAGCAACATAATCCACCTTATTTTTTAACAGTGTGACTTTAACTGCTGTTGAGGATATACTTATTGTACATAAATAAAAAGCAGGAAAACCATTAAGGGGACATCCCGAAAATTACTGTTCAGTAATGTGGCTTAAACTGGAGATGTAGCAATGGAGGTAGTAACAGATGTAGGGAGGAGTAAGTAGATTCTGAATAAGTGTATCCAGATTCTGGATAGATGTTGATGGTAAAGCCGAAAGAATTTGTCAGTGAATTGCAGGCGGAATTTCAGAAAAAGCAGAGTCAATTTAAACCACAACTTTTATGGCCTGAGCAATAAGAAAAATTGAATTGCCATTTAATGAGATAGCAAACACTACTGGGAAATCAGGATGGGAAGAAATATTAGAAGCTAAATCCCTACATGTTAGGTTTTAGATCCCTATTAAACATCAAGTGGAGATGTCTATTAAGTAGTTGAATACATGAGTCTATAGTTTAGGGGAGAAGTCTAGGCTGGAGACTTAAACTGGAGTTCATCAGCAATTACTTATCTGTCCCCAGTTATGTCCTTTGAATGTAACAGACAATTGTAGAAAGACAGAAATGATCTTAAGTGACTTAAAGTAAAATTTAGAAAACATGATGTATACTAGTAAAAGAACAAGCAAGCAATTGCAAACTGTATACATCAGAGTTAAAGCATCTATAACTCAAGGAAGGAGATGTTTGTAGCTGGAAAGAGTTAGGTAGAAGAGATCAGTCTTCAAAGTCCAGAAACATTTTAATCAGAAAAATGAAGGAAATAGAGACTTTCAGAAAAGAAAATAAACTTGAGAGAGTTTTGAAAATGAAAGTTTTACTTGCTTTGATCTGCCTAGTTTCCCTTCATCATCGCTTTCTACTCTCCTCCATTCTTATACATGTAAAAGTTTTCTTTCAAAAACATAATCTTCTACTTTACTCCACATTTTCTAAGGGATAAGAAACAAATCACTAATATGACCTATAGCACCCTTCACTTATGGGTACTATGTTATCACTATGCATTTTTCTCCTTCTCCAGTGTCTGTCTCCCGCACAAGAGCCTATGGTCTTCCCTGAACTCCCTGATAAATAATGCCATGCACTTGCATGACTCTTTGTCTTTCACTTCCTTTCCCCCTTGACTGCTCTCCCTGACATTAATTTATGAAGCCTTTCTCATCCTGCAGTGGTCTGCGTCTATGTCCTCAGTTAAGACTTTAGGCCTCACCAAAAGTCTCCCAAAGACTACAGGTCTCACTACAACTTGGGGAATTAAAATACTCCTTTTTTTCCTTTTTCATATAAGTTTGTCCACGTGTTTGCTCTAGTGTGCAACACTTTGCAATGATTACTTATTGCTTAGATTTTCTGCCTTACTAAATGTTTAACACCTTGAGGCAGTTATTGTATCTTATTGATCTCCTTGTCACTTGAGGGTACCACAGTTCCTGGAGCATAATAAATGCTCAATAATTTTTTTTTTTTTACATCAGAATTAAATTTTAAAGAGAAATGTAAAATCATGACACTTAGGTAAGTGTTATCCCAATTCTAACTCCGCACAGAAGAAATGCAACTGTTTTACATATTTTAAGTATCAGGGCAACTTGCCAAACTCACTTTTTTAGTTCTAATTAATAATTCCTTACATTGATAATTAATATTGCCTTAGTGCGTTTTCTATTGCTGTAGTTGAACACCACAGACTGGGAAATTTATAAAGAATAGAAATTGATTTAGCTCACGTTGTGAAGGTTGGGAAGTGCAAGAGGATGGCACCAGCATCTGATGATGGCCTTCCTGATGTGTCACATCATGGTAAAGAGCACAGCATGGTGAGAGGGCATAGCGTGCGTGTCACCTCAGGTCTCTCTTCCTCTTCTTATAAAGCCACTGGTTCCATCATAAGAGCCCCACCCCAATGACCTTATCAAATCCTAAATACCCCCAAAGGCCCCACCTCCAAATAACATCAACATATAAGTTTGGAGATTAAATTTTCAACACATGAAATTTGGGGGAAACATTCAAACCATAGCACATAGATAGATTGATAGATAATAAAAACTATTCTTGCTTTCCAATCTTCATGCCTCTTAATTATATTTTTTTAATTTTATTGATTAACCAGAACCTTTGGTAAAATGTTGAACAATAGACAAGATAGCTACCAGACTTGTCTCCTTTGCCCCTTTACAGAGCTTGCTTCTTACTCTTGCTTCTTACTCTTGCTTCTTAGTGGTTAAGAATATGAAAATGAAAATCAGTGAGTGACTTCATCAAGATGGTGGAACAGAAAATCCCTGACATCACCCCTCCATAACCAATCAACTTACATGTATTAAAATGCAAAAACTGCCATCCTGAGATCTCTGGGATTCGGGGGAAGAGGAGAGTCTCACAGAGTTTGAGAAGGCATGAATACTTCGGTGAGAGGAAGGAGGGACCACTCTACCATTTCAAGCCCTGGCTCCTTCTGGGGCAACATGGTACAAGGCAAGGAGCAGCTGATAGCACTCTTGCATGAACCTACTGGGAATCTGCAGGGGATAATGGGGTTTTAGAATGCACCATTCCAGCTGCCAGGCCAGAAAAGCCACGAGCAAGCTTCTCCTGGACCTGTATAGGAGTAAGGAGCTGCAGCCAGTGGGAAGAAGAAAGCACTTATAGGTTAGTGAGTCTTTATGGGTGACTTGTGAATGACCTGTCCTACAGGAAGCATTTGGAACATCACTGGGGAGACTGATCCACCAGGGGAGTATTGGGGTGCAGCATAGACAGCCTATCTGCCTTCTTATCGGCACAGGCACCACACAGTGGAGATCAGTCAGGGTGATACAACTGCAGGGGGTGCAGTTTGTGGGAAAGGCTCAGTCCTGGGCCAGGATTTCCACATAGTTCAGTTGTATCTGTCATGACAACAAGACCAAGAAGTGACTAAAAGTCCAACAATTAAAATTGACCCAAACAAAAACTTTCCCCAGTTTGAGGAACAGCAGCAAAGCAGCAATATAGCTCAGGTACAGAGCTCAATTTCTGATCCCCCAAAAAGTAACTCTCAATTTGGGAATTAAACACAGGACAGCAAATTAGTTCACGTGCAAAGATTGAGTAGTGGTAGTAGCTAGCAGTTCACCACAGAATGGAAAAACAAAGAACCCCCCCAAACAAAAAATACTCCAGAGACAAAGCTCTGATATTAACCATTAAAAGTCTAATAGAACCAAGAGGTAGCCATCTCCTCAGATGACCAGGAATTATCATAAAAACACAAATATCGGGAAATAAACAAAGAAATATGACATTACCAAAGGAAACAAACAAAGCGTCAGCAATGAACTCAGAAGAACAGTGGATTTATGAAACATCTGATGGGGAATTCAGAAAACCCCCCCTTTTTTCAGGGTGTTACAACAAAATGCAGATAGAAGATTAAATGATATCTGGAAAATAATTCAGGAGCAGAATGAGAAACTTAACAAAGGAGAATCCATTAAAAAAAATGGAAATTCTAGAAATAAAGGACAGATTATCTGAACTGAAAAACTCAGTAGAAAGCTCCAACAGCAGACTCAATCAAACAATGGAAAGAATCAACTTGAAGAAAGGACATAGTAAACTAATCAGAGGAGCAAAAAGAAAAAAATATATATAAAAAATGAAAGAGAAATGCAGCAATTATGGGACTATCTAGCAAAATAACCTCTGCATAATTGGTGTACCTGAAGGAAACAAAAAATGAAGAGACCTAGAAAGCATATTCAAGAAAATGATGACTGAAAATCTCCCATGTAGGGACAAAGTTGACAGCATCCAATCCCAGGAAGCTCAGAGGTCACCAATCAAATTCAATCCGAAGAGGAATATCCCAAAGCACATCCTAATCAGAAGTGAAAGACATAGAAAGAATACTGAAAGTAGCATAAGAAAAGAAACTCAACATAGCCCCAGTACATCCCTCAGTGGATTTCTCAGTGGAAACTCCACAGGCCAGAAGAGAATGGGATAATGTATTCAAAGAGCTGAAGGCAAAAAAAAAAAAGAAAAAGAAAAAGAAAAAACAAACAAACAAAAAACCAGTCAACAAAGAATTCTGTATCCAGCAAAACTAACCTTTGGATATGAAGGAGAAATAAAATCTTTCAGACAAACAAAAGCTAAGGGAATATATCAACACTAGATCTTCCTTACAAGAAATGCTAAAGGGAGTTCTTCAAACTGAAAGATGATGTTAAAGCATAACAAGAAAACATTCAAAGTTATAAATCCCGCTGGTAAAATAAGTACACAGATAACCTCAGCATACTCCAATGTGGTAAGAGTGGTGAGTAAACCACTTATATCCTTACTGTGAAGACTAAAGAACAAGCCTAACAAGACAATAACAAATACAACAATCATATAAGAGATATGCAATATTAAAAGATGTAACTTGAAAAGACAAAATGTCAGAAGTACAGGTGAATGACATCAAAGCATAGAGTCGGCTTTGATTTTTTTCTTTTTTCTCAGATGTCAAAGTTAAATTTTGACTAGTTTAAAAATAATCTGCTATAATTATAATATGTTTTTGTAAGCCTGATGGTAATCATAACAGAAAGGCATACTAAAAATAAATAATGCAACATCAAAATACTGCTAGAGGAAACCATTCAACCACAAAAGAAGACAGAAATACAAAACAATCAGAAAAAAGAAACAAAATGACAGTAACAAGTCCCTATATATCAATAATAATTCTAAATAAAAATTGAATAAATTCCCCAATTAGAATACAGAGTGGCCGAACAGATTATAAAACAAGAACCAACACTATACTGTCTACAAGAAACTCACTTCACTATGAAGACACAGGTCAACTGAAAGTGAAGGGATGGCAAAATATATTACATGCAAATGGAAACCAAAAACAGAGCAAGAGTAGCTATACTTTTATTAGGTAAAATAGACTTCAAGCCAAGGAAAGTGAAAAAATATGTACAAGGAAGGTCATTATATAATGATAAAGGAATCAATTCAACAAGAAGATACAAGTCTAAACAAACAAGTCTAAAAGTGCATACCCTACACTTGAGCACCCAATTATATAAAACAATGACTATTAAACATAATGAGAGAGAGAGACTTCAACACAATAATAATTGAAAAGTTTAATACCCCCCTTTGATCATCCAGACAGAAAATTAACCAAGAAACATCAGAATTAATCTTTAGGCCAATTGGATGCAACAGATATTTATAGAACATTTCATCCTACTGCTTCAGAATACACATTCCTCTAAGCAATACATGGAACATTCTGTAGAAAAGACCACAAATTTCAACAAGTTTTTTAAAAATTGAAGTCACATTAACTATTTTGTCTTACCACGAAGAAATAAAGCTGGAAATCAGTATAAAAGGGTCACTGGAAACTTTACAAATAATGGAAATTAAAACACATGGTCTTAAACAACGAATAGGTCAAAGAAAAAATCAAAAGGGAATTAAAAATTCCTTGAGGCAAATGAAAATGCAACATACCAGAACGTGGGGGATACAGTGAAAGCCATCCTAAAAGGGAAGTTTATGCAACAAGTGCCTACATCAAAAAAAGAAGAGAGACTTTAAACGAGAAACCTAATGTTACACTTCAAGGAACTAGAAAAACATGAACAAATCCAACATTAGTAGAAGGAGAGAAAAAACAAAGATAAAAGCAGAAATAAACGAATTAAATATTTAAAAAACAATCAGTACAGAAGAGCAACCAAACAAAGAGATAGTTTTCAAAAAGGTAAAATATATAAACCTTTAGCTAGACCAAAGAGAGAAAAAAAGAGAAGACTCAAATTTTAAAAATCAGATATAAAAGAGGACATTACAACTGATTCCACAGAAACACAAGGGATCATAAGAGCATATTATAAACAACTATATGCTAACAAGCTGGAAAAATTAGGAGAAATGTAGAAATTTTGGGACACATATGACTTACCATGGTTGAATCATGAAGAACTAGAAACCTAAACAGACCAATAATGAGTAATGAGATTGAAGGAGTAATAAAAAGTTTCCCAACAAAGAAAACCCCAGGACCATATGGTTTCACTGATAAATTCTACCAAACATTTAAAGAACTAATACTAATTATTCTTAAACTCTTCCAAAAAAATGAAGAGAAGGAGATATTTCCAAGCCAATTTTGCAAAGCCAGCATTACCCTCATTCCCAAAGTGTAAAAAGACACAAGAAAATTACATATCAATATCCCTAATAAACACAGATGCAAAAATCATCAACAAAATATTAGCAAACCAAATCCAACAGCACTTTGAAAAGATAATTCACCATGAAGGAGTGGGATTCATTCCAGGGATGCAAGGATAGTTCAATGTATACAAATCAATAAATGTGATACATCTCATCAACAAAATAACAGAAAAAAAATATGATCATTTCAATAAGCACAGAAAGAGCATTTTATAAAATCCAACACCCATTCATGATAAAAGCACTCAACAAATTAGATATAAAGGGATTGTACCTCAACACAATAAAGGCCATTTATGACAAATCCAGAAGTAATATCAAACTGAATGGATAAAAATAGAGATTTTCCTCCAAGATTTGGAACAAGACAAAGATGCCCACTTTCCCCACTCATATTCAACACAGTATGGAAATTCTGGCCAGAGTGATAAGAAAAGAGAAAATGATAAAGGCATCCACATTAAAAAGATGGAAGTCAAACTATCCCTATCTGCAGATGACATGATCCTATATGTACAAAACCCTAAAGACTCTACCAAAACATTTCTGGAAATAATAAATGAATTCAGCATAGTGGCAGGATACAAAATCAGCACACAAATAAAAAAAAAGCCTTGCTATATGACAACAATGAAATAGCCAAAGAAGAAATCAAGAAAGTAATCCAATTCACAATAGCTACCAAAAAATAAAATACCTAGGAGTAAATTTAACCAAGGAGATAAAATACCTGTCTATAATGGAAGCTATAAAACACTGGTGAAAAAAATTGTAAAGAACACAAATAAATGGAAAGATATCCCATATTCATGGGTTGGAAGAATAAACATCATCAAAATGTCCATATTACACAATCTACACATTCAATGCATTCCCTATGAAAATGTCAATCACATTCTTCACAGAAATAGAAATATGATCTTAAAATTTGTATGGAACCACAAAAGACACCAAATAGCAAAAGTAGTGTTGGACAAAAAGAATGAAGTTGTAGGCATCACATTTCCTAATTTCAAAATATACTCCAAAGTTATAGTAACCAAAATAGCATGGTACTGGCATAAAAACAGATAAATTGACCAATGGAGTAGAATAAAGAGGTTCAATATAAACCCATGCACTTACAGATTTTCGATAAAGAGGCCAAAAATATAAAATGGGGAATAGACAACCTTTTCAAAAATTAGTGCTAGGAAAACTGTACATACACAGGAAGAAGCTTACAACTAGACCCCTATGTCTCACCATACACGAAAGTCAACTCAAAATGGGTCAAATACCTAAATTTAAGATCCAAAACTATGAAACTGCTTGAAGAAAACATAACAGAAATGCTACACAAAATGGGAGTGAACAGCACTCTTCCGGACAAGACTACAAACACACAGGCAACTAAAGCAAAAATACACAAACTGGACTACATTAAACTAAAAAGTTTCTTCACAGCAAGGGACACTTATCCACAAAGTGTTGATAAGACACCCTGTAGAATGGGGAAAGTGTTTGCAAACTGCACATCAGACAAGGGGCTAATATCCAAAATATATAAGGAACTCAACAACAGAAAAACAAATAACCCTGTTAAAAAACGGGCAAAGGACTTGTACAGACATTTCTCAAAAGAAGACCTACAAATGGCCAAAAACACATGAAAAAAAAAATGCTCAAAACCACTAATCATCAGGGAAATGCAAATTAAAATGCAAATGAGATATTATCTCATCACAGCTAGAATGAGTATTATCAACAAAACAGAAAACAACTGCTGACGAGCATGCAGAGAAAAGGTAACTCTCCTACATTTTTGGTGGGAATGTGAATTGGTACAGCCACTGTGGAGAACAACATGGATGTTCCTCAGAGAACTAGAAATAGACCTACCTTAAGACCCAGCTATCCCACTACTGAGTATATACCCAAAGGAAATGACATCAATATATCGGAGAGACACCTGCATTCCCATGTTCATCACAACAATGTTCATGATAGCCAAGTGATGGAATCAATCTAAATGCCCATCAGCTGACAAATAGAAGAAAATAAAGTAAAATAAAAATTTTTAAAAACCTGCCAAACTGTGGTGTATATACACAGTGGAATACTATTCAGCTATAAAAAGAAATGAAAGGGGCCGGCCTGGTGGCGCACTGGATAAGTGCGCCGCTTGGGAGGCGCGGCGGCACTCCCGCCCGAGGGTTTGGATCCCACATACAGACCGGTTCCTGCTCACTGGCTGAGCGAGGCGCGGGAGCGACCCCGAGGGTTGCGATCCCGTTGCCGGTCCCCGGTCCGGTACGGGGGCAACACTGAGGGTTGCGATCCGTTGCCAGACACGGAAAAAGACAAAAGACAAAAAAAAAAATAAGGCTTAAAATCTAATATCTCTCAATGGTATTTGCACTCTTAAAGAAGCCCCAATAGAATGAATCCCTGAGAGTAAGATTTAAGGTATCTTGACAGAGGTTGAAAACAATTCTCTTCCTGAAATGACATCATTTGTGGGCTCATCTACTCCATCCTCCATGAATGTTGGAGCCCAGACAGAGCAGACAGTAAGCAATAGAAGATGGCACTGAGTATGTAAAATATGTAGCTCTCTTCTTTCACACGACCTCGAGGTTAGAAGCAGACTTATCGGCCCCCAGCTTTTCCAAGAAGAGTTTTAGGGCAATCAAGAGCAGCTGTGAAAAATCCTCTCATGGTCTGTCTCCTGGATGGAACTGGAAACCATCATGTTAAGTGAAGTAAACCAGGCACAGAAAGACAAATACTGCATGATGTAACTCACATGTGTAACTGAGAAAAAAATAAATAAAAAGTAGCTCTTATAGAAGTAGAGAATAGAATATGATTACCAGAGGCAAAAAGAGGAGGGAGAAAGTGGAGAGGAGGTGTGGTGGACTATGGTACAAAACTATGCTATCTGCCATAAGTGAATCTTTGTGCAGTATATGCATGTATTGAAAAACACATGGCACCCCACAAATGTGTACAGTATATATTAAAACAAATAATTAAATTTAAAAAATCAGACCACTCAAGATTTTACCCTAACTGACCCATTTACTAATCATTTAATCCAAAATAAATTTAATCCTCTCATGCCTCAGTTTCCCAATCTTTAAATTTAGAATAATATTAAGATTAAATGGTACAGTACATGTAGGATATTTGGAACAGTGCCAAAATTATGATACCTTTAATAAATTTTAATTACTATTATTATTCCTTTCACACTTCTGAAGGCCATGTTAACAATTCTAATTGCTCTGTATACTCTACTTGCTCGACCATTTGACCTTTTCCTCCTTCGTTGGACTTTAAATGGTAATTTCCTTTTTGTTGTTGTCACTGTTGCTTTAATTCCTTCTATCTCAAAGGCAATTTCTTCCTTAATTCTTTTGTAGTAACTTCTTTCACTAATATATAAATTTTGAGGAACTTACCCAATAGGGAAGCCACTTTCTTTTCTCTTTCTGTAGTCTTATTTTAGGTTACTTTACCCATTTCCATGCCTTTAGATGTAGTCTATTGGCTCATAATATCCCTGTATTTATATCTTCAGGCCCAAATATCTCTTGAGTTCAAAACTCAAGCACCAATTACCTACTTGACATCTTCATCACGTCTAACAAAATCTAAAATAGCAAATAAATGTTCAAAATATAACACTTGATAAGTGTCCCTACAAGAGCATCCTTTTTCTCCTGTCTTCCTTATCTCAATAGGTAGACAAGTATTTTTATTCACTTGTTCAGGTCAAAAATACTCAACAAGTATTTTTATTCACTTGTTCAGGTCAAAACAAATTGGAATTATTTTTCTCACTCTACTATATCTAACACTTGAGCAAATTATTTTGATCCTCCTTTCAGAAATATATCCAGTATTTGACCACTTTTTTTTCCACTCTAATTCTATTACACTATATCTACCACTATCAGCTGTCACTTTGAACACTTTCGTAATGTACATTTGGTCTCCTTGTTTCACTACAATCTGTTACCCATAAGGCAGTCAGTGTATTTCTTTAAATATTTAAGTCAGATCATCTCATTTATTTGCTCTTAATTCTGAACGTTTCCTTTCTCTCTAAGAATGCAACGCAGAGACTTCCCGGTGGTGTATAAAGCCTACGTGGTCTAACAATTAGCTACACACTGTGCTTGTCAACTCCAACTCTCCTTTAACACATAATTCACAATGGTCTAATCACATCAGTCTTCTTACCACCCCTGAAACTGGCAAAGCTAGCTCCAGTTTTTACAAATTTTATATTTTTCTATTTCCTTTGCCTGGGAGACTCATCCGCAAAATCTCTACAAATCTAACTTCCTCTGATCATTTATATTTTCTCTTAAATATCAAAATTTTGAGAGATTTCTTCTTGATCATATTATGTAAAATACCTCAGTTCAATCACTGTCTATATTACTACTCTGCTTCATTTGTGTTACATGAATTACATAATTTACCATTTATTCATTTATTTATGAATTTTTATCTGTTGAATCCCACTGGAATCATTAAAGCCATGGAACAGAGTTCTTCTCTGTCTTATTTATAACGATGGGTCCAGAATCTAGATGAGAGTTTGATACATCGCAGCCACTTAATAAATATCTATGCAATCAAGGAATTGGTGGGTGGTTGGATGATATGTAACTTCCATAATTTAACTTTTATTTCTTCTCCTTTCTGAGAACTGCTCATAGACTTTCACATTTTCTTTATGTAATCACTTACACACTCTGTTTCAAGGTGTTTGTGTGCGTGCGCGCGCGTGTGTGTGTGTGCGCGCGTGTGTATGTGTGTACTGGCTAATGAGCCATTGCATTTAATAATTTTGTATTTTGTTATCTGTATACATTTCTGAGAGTAAAAATCATGCATCCTGTGCTTTTTCTAGTTTTTCCATATTTGATAATAAAGTTACTGACAGTTAAATATGTTAAAGGTTTACCTTCTCTTCATTAATATTTATTTATTAGTTTAAAACACAGTTACTACAAGCATCTTTCATGCCGGGATGATACACTCTTCTTCACCCAACACTCTGGAGGCAATAAAATGAAATATCTGCCACAAAATATCTTACAGAGAAGTCATATTATTTATGCCTATCTCAGGGAATGTTTAGGTCAACAACTTCCCCACGCCTTTATTTATTTTCTTCTTAGAACCTTACTTTTCAGAAGCACCAATTTTAACGAGAAATATTTTATTATTAAATACATTGATCTTTTACTAATAGACTTTATAGTTTAGAATAGTTTTAGATTTACAGAAAAATAGACCAGATAGTACATAGACTTCCCATATATACCCCCGTTTATTCTGTTAACACCTCACATTAATATTGTACATTTTTAAAAATTAATAAACCAGTCCAAAGTTTATTCAGATTTTCTTACTTTTTACTTAATTTGTATTTTTCTGTTCCAAGATCCCATTCAGGACTCTAAACAACATTAAGTTGTCTTGTCTTCTTAGGCTCCTCTGGCTGTGACACTATCTCAGACTTTCCGTTTTTTTTTTTTTTTTTTTTTTTTCAAATTTTTTTTTTTTAAAAAAAAAATTTTTTTTTTAAAAAAAAAATTTTTTTTTTTTTTTTGACACTTAAAATTTTTTTTTAAAAAAAAAATTTTTTTTTTTTTTTTGACACTTAAAATTTTTTTTTAAAAAAAAAATTTTTTTTTTTTTTTTGACACTTAAAATTTTTTTTTAAAAAAAAAATTTTTTTTTTTTTTTTGACACTTAAAATTTTTTTTTAAAAAAAAAATTTTTTTTTTTTTTTTGGCCCCCCCTGGGGTGGCACCTTTTCCGACTTTTCCTTTTTTTTTTTTTTTTTTTTTTTTGACACTTAAGATTTTATTTGAAAAAAATAATGCTTATGTTTTCATCTAATTATGAAGGTAATTTTTGTATATCTTGTAAAAATACCAAAGAATATAAAAAATAATGAGTTTAACATAAATTTCTTACCTGTAGATAGCCATCATTAATATTTTAATGTACTTTCTTGTAGTCTTTCTTCAATACATACTTGAGTACACCCATAATCATATGTAAACACATTTAAACATATACATGTTTTCCCTACAAATTTGACATTATAGCATAAATAATTGTGTATCTTCATTTTTCCCACTTAACATTATATCATTAGTATTTTCCATGTCATCAAATATTTATTCAAAGCAAAACTTGAATGTCATAATTAATATTCTTTAACATGAAAATTTACCCCAATTTTTAGCCATTCTTCTATTTTAATCTTTCTTTTGTTTTGTTCTGTTTTTGTGTTTTTTGGTGGCTGGCCCGTATGGGTATCCAAACCCACAACCTCGGGGTTACAAGATAACCAACAGAGCAATCTGGCCAGCCATATTTTAATTTTTCTTTTTTAAAGCTAACAGAACTTTATAGAGGTATAATTAAGAAGAGTAAATGCAAAACTCTAAACTTACTCACCCAGGTAAACAACCAGACCGAGACATGGAATATGTCCATCATGCTAAAACATTCCCTTTTGCCTCAATCCCCCAACTCTGGACAATAAGTACTACAACATCTGTCACAATAGAATTAGTTTTGCATGAATTTGATGCTCTTCATTTACATATTAATTATTTCCTACTGAATATAAAATGTGCTCTTTTTTTGTCTGGCTCTTTTACTCAACATAATGATTTTGAAATGTATCTATATTGTTCCATGAATCATTGGTTTATTTTTGTATATTGCTGCGAAGTATTCAATTTTATAAATATACCACAATTTTGATATTGAACATTGTTGATGGACGTTTGGACACTTGGATTGCTTCTCATTTAGGGCTACTATGAGTAAAGCATTTGTGAATATTCTGATAAAATTTATCTTGTAGCTACATGCATTCATTTCTCTCAGGTACATATCTAGGAATGAAATTGCTAGGCCACTGAGTTTGTTTCACTGTATTAGAAACTGCCACATGATTTTCTGCATGGGAGAACCCCAGCAATGTATAGAAATTCCCATTGTATAGAAATTCCCAGATCCTCACCAGCACTTATCTTTTAGTTTTAGTAGTATCTCATTGTGCTTTTAATATGCATTTCCCTGTTGGTTCCGCACCACCGGGGACCAACAACACAGGGCGGGAAGGGACCCCGGACCAGCCGGCGGTAACCTCTTGTGGGGCTGAGCGGGATGATGAGTGTCGCAGGCCC
>NW_007729736.1:62543-82951 GCF_000696425.1 Galeopterus variegatus
TGTGTCTTCTGTTTTGTTGTGTTTTTCAGTATGTCCTTACTTTCTGGCATTATAAGGTGTCTGAGGCTCATTCTGTATACTGACTGCCCCAGTCCTAGACTCAGCCATTTCTCCAAGGAGTCCTGGTTCCTTTTACAGGAGAACGGTATTAGGAACCAAGACCTTGGCGCTGGGTGTGCTCGTTGCTACTGGGAAGTCTGATGCCTTTATGCTCAGCTGACAGACCCCATTTGCTATTCATTTACTTAATTTAATTCCAGTATACATGTATAGCAGTATCAGAATTGTTAACTTATACACCAGTGTGAAGTAACTTTATTTACTAGAGTATAATTCTTATGTGTAGTTCCTCTCTCCTTTAATTGTACGAACCCAATTTATTTCCAAATTTGTGTTTGCACCTTTTCCTCCACCCCCTTCAGTGATGTTTCATACATTTGTAATAAGAGTTAGATCCTCTTTTCATTTTCTGCATTCTTTCCTGGAATTCCTAACCTCATAACTGATTTTTAGGGGGGTGCATAATTTCATGTATCTGAATTACAGTATCATGCAGAATATTTTCACCTAAAAACATATTTTTCATCTATTCAATCTTCGCCCAACCCCAAGATCTTAGAGCCTACCTAGATGTTTAATATGTCTATAGTTTTACCTTTTCTGGAATGTCCGTAATTGCAATCATACAGTTTGTAACCTCATTATACTAGGTTCATTTAGTTAGCGATATGCATTTAATGTTCCTTTATCTTTTTATTGCTTGATAGCTTGTTTCTTTTATTCCTGAATAATATTTCATTGTATGAATGTAACAGTTTGTTTATCCATTCAAATACTGAGGTATATCTCTGATGTTTCCACTTTTTAGCAATTATGAATAACATTTCTATAAACATTCATGTGCAGGCTTTTGTGTGGACATAAGCTTTTAACTCAATTGGATAAATTCCTAGGAGCATGACTGATTGCTGAATCATATAGTAAGACTAAATTTAGCTTTGTAAGTGACAAATGAGCCAAAGATGGCCTTTGTATATTGGCCCCCAGGTTGTTTATTTCTTCACTGCAGGCTGAGACTCATTAGCTCACAAGCCCTCCAGCTCTAAAGTCAAACTAAACAAGAAAATTCTTAGTCGTTTTGAGCTTAACTGCTTTGCACATTCCATGAAAACTGATCCAGCATCTGTTGTTGCTTGATAAGGCGTAGCCCAACATTTCCCTAATACTAATAATTTTTTTTATTTTTTATTTTATTTTTTTTATTTATCTTTTGTAACTGAAACATAATTGATATACATATTTGTGGGGTACAGAAGCTGACTATTAGTATTTGTGTACAATATGTGATGATCAGATCAGGATAGTTGGCATATTTCTAAAAAGAAGAGAGAAACAAAGAAACAACAAACACAATAATAGATGAATTTTCAGAAGAAGAGAACAGAATTGTGTTTGTTAGAGAGGGGGAAGTGGAGGGAGGGTTAAAGAGAAATTGGTCAGGGCCGAGCCCGTGGCACACTCGGGAGAGTGCAGCGCTGGGAGCACAGCAGCGCTCCCCCCGCGGGTTCGGATCCTATATAGGGATGACCGGTGCACTCACAGCGCTCACTGGCTGAGCACGGTGCAGCCGGTCTCAAAAAAAAGGACAAGAAAAAAAAAGAGAGAGAGAAATTGGTCAATGGAGATAAAGAATCAGACTTTCCTGTTTTTGATGTCCTTGATGGTTTTGAACACTGGCCCCAAACTGGGCTTAACGGTTTTCAAGATGATCACAGAGGTAACTGCCATTTTCATCACTCCACACTGTCAACATGATTTATGACTATAGACGTTAACTTTGATCACCTGGCTGATGTTGCGTTTGTCAAGTTTCACCAACATAAAGGTATCTTTTTTCATCCCCCTCTCCTTCCATGCTATACTCTTTAGAAAACAATCACTGTATGAAGCCCACACTTAAGAAGTGGGGAGAAATATCTACATAAATTATTTTGAATTCTTTTGCACAGGAATCTGTCTCTTCTCTCCCATTTGGTAATTTATCCAAAAATTTATTTATCAGTGAGAATTTGGGGATATTTATTTTATATTTTGAATTATTATTTAATGCTACTTTATTCATTGTGTTGCTCAAATTGTACTAGCTTTGCTATTGGTAGCCCTTTCAGTTGGTTTCTGTGGCCTTTTGAACTACTTCAACTGGGTGTGTGCATGTGTGTGTGTGTGTATGTGTGTGTGTGTGTGTGTGTGTGTGTGTGTGTGAATGCATGTGTCTTCTGTTTTGTTGTGTTTTTCAGTATGTCCTTACTTTCTGGCATTATAAGGTGTCTGAGGCTCATTCTGTATACTGACTGCCCCAGTCCTAGACTCAGCCATTTCTCCAAGGAGTCCTGGTTCCTTTTACAGGAGAACGGTATTAGGAACCAAGACCTTGGCGCTGGGTGTGCTCGTTGCTACTGGGAAGTCTGATGCCTTTATGCTCAGCTGACAGACCCCATTTGCTATTCATTTACTTAATTTAATTCCAGTATACATGTATAGCAGTATCAGAATTGTTAACTTATACACCAGTGTGAAGTAACTTTATTTACTAGAGTATAATTCTTATGTGTAGTTCCTCTCTCCTTTAATTGTACGAACCCAATTTATTTCCAAATTTGTGTTTGCACCTTTTCCTCCACCCCCTTCAGTGATGTTTCATACATTTGTAATAAGAGTTAGATCCTCTTTTCATTTTCTGCATTCTTTCCTGGAATTCCTAACCTCATAACTGATTTTTAGGGGGGTGCATAATTTCATGTATCTGAATTACAGTATCATGCAGAATATTTTCACCTAAAAACATATTTTTCATCTATTCAATCTTCGCCCAACCCCAAGATCTTAGAGCCTACCTAGATGTTTAATATGTCTATAGTTTTACCTTTTCTGGAATGTCCGTAATTGCAATCATACAGTTTGTAACCTCATTATACTAGGTTCATTTAGTTAGCGATATGCATTTAATGTTCCTTTATCTTTTTATTGCTTGATAGCTTGTTTCTTTTATTCCTGAATAATATTTCATTGTATGAATGTAACAGTTTGTTTATCCATTCAAATACTGAGGTATATCTCTGATGTTTCCACTTTTTAGCAATTATGAATAACATTTCTATAAACATTCATGTGCAGGCTTTTGTGTGGACATAAGCTTTTAACTCAATTGGATAAATTCCTAGGAGCATGACTGATTGCTGAATCATATAGTAAGACTAAATTTAGCTTTGTAAGTGACAAATGAGCCAAAGATGGCCTTTGTATATTGGCCCCCAGGTTGTTTATTTCTTCACTGCAGGCTGAGACTCATTAGCTCACAAGCCCTCCAGCTCTAAAGTCAAACTAAACAAGAAAATTCTTAGTCGTTTTGAGCTTAACTGCTTTGCACATTCCATGAAAACTGATCCAGCATCTGTTGTTGCTTGATAAGATAGAGTCGTTTTGCCTGCTGAGAGATACCACCTGAACACAAATTCCCTCTCTAATCCCTCTTCCCCCCTGGAAGTTCCCTTGCCCTCCTGACTACTGTATGGGAGCCCCATTCCATGAAACCCTGTCCACCCAGTAAAGCTTGCTGTGTGTTACTGACTCTCATGGTCTTTTTTCTTGCACAGTCCCCAAAATCCCTTGAGCCTCCCACAGTAAAAAAACAGATATGCTGTCTTCCAAAGTGTCTACATCATTTTGTCCACCAGGCTAAAGGCCTATCCCATGAAAGGCGCACCATATATAACCACAAACACCTCCCCTAGAGCCTGGTGAGGCAAGACAGGGCTAGAGTTTATAGCCACTTTCTAACAAGAGACCTCAAGACCAAATTAGAGGAAAATATGACAGCTGAACATGGAATTCTAGGTTAGTGTTTTTTCTTTCAAAACATTAAATTTTTCACTCCATTCTTGCCTGTATGGCTCATACGAAGCCTGATCTAGTTCTTTTCCTTGTTCTTTTATAGGTAACATGGGGTTTTTTGCTTGTTTTTATTTTGTTGTCTATTCTGGATTCTTTCACAATTTTTGCTTTGTTGTGGGTTTTCTGTAATTTGAACATGATATGTCTATCTGTGGATTGTTTGATATTTACCTTGCTTGATATTTTCTGAGTTTCCTGTATCTGTAGTTTGGTGTCTATTAACTTGGAAAATATTCAGTCATTATTGCTTTAATATTTCTTCTGTTCTTTTCTCTCCTTTTCTTCCAATTACACATATACCTGTATATTAGTCCATTTCTGTTTCTTATAACAGAAATATCTGAAACTGGGTAACTTGTAAATAAACAATATTTACTGCTTACAGTTTTGGAGGCTAGGAAGTCCAAAGTCCCGGGAACACCTTGTCTGGTGGTGACTTCATGCAGGGTATCACATTGCAAGAAAGGCAGAAGCAAGAGAGAGAGAGAGAGACTCTCATATGCTCTCCTTTTAAAGCCAACAGAACTGTTACAGGGTATGAGGGTTCTGTTTGCCTTGGTCCTTTCCCTAAGTCAGTGAAGAATCAGACCTGAGTCAAAAGCAACAGCAAAGCTTTAATGAGCACAAAAGAAGATACACTTAAAGGGAGAAGCAGGACAATTCCCTGAGCAGAGAATGGCCCCTTACACACAAGTTTAAGGTTTTTTATCTTACTAATTTTGCATTTGCATCAGCTTACTTGATTGACATTTTTCTTGACAGGCCTTATATAACCTTTCTCCCACTGTGCATGTCCTTACCCATAATTCAGTTATAATGATATGTATTTATGGATTGCACATGGATAAGCTCCTGATGAGCATTATCATCTTCAAAGGTCACCTAAGGTTTTAAGTTGTCCCTTCTGTGCATGTCTTTCCACCTGGAAAGTCCCTACCTGGCCCTTGTGGTCAAACTGTGGCTTTTTCTTTATCAAGTTGCCCACAAAAGGGATGGATTCTGGGTGGAGTTTTTGCTAGGTTACCCTGAAGGCACAGACCTGGATGCAATAGTGGGGAAATATAATCTTCCACTTCTTTCTATCTGCTCATGACTGACTGACTGCCTAACAGAACCACATCAATGACCACCATTAAACCAGCAATTGTTTAATCCATTCACCAGGGCAAGGTCCTTACAAGCCAATTACCTCTTCAAGGCCCCACCTTTCAATTACCATAATAAGATTTCCCACCCTCTTAACACTGTCACAGTGGGGATTACATTTCTAACACATGGACTTCAGGGGACACAATACAATCCATAGCAATATGCATGTTGCATTTCTTATTATTGTTCCACAGTTTTTGAATGTCCTGTTCTATTTTTTGATTCATTCTTTTTTCTCTTGCATTTCAGTTTGAGAATTTTCTATTCACCTATCTCCAAGATCCCAGATTCTTTCTTTGCTGTGTCCAGTCTACTGATGGCCCCATCAAGAGCACTCTTCATTTTGTTAGTGTTACTGATTTTTAGCATTTCTTTTAGATTCTCACTTAGTTTAATCTCTCTGTTTACATTCCCCATGTGTTTTACCTGCTATCTAATTTATCCCATTAGAGCCCTTAACATACCAATCATATTTATTTAAAATTATCTTTTTATATGATGATTCCAGGACTTAGGCTGGTTCTGATATTTGCCATGTCTTTTCTATTTTTTGATTGCCTTTTATTATTCCCTTATTTATTTATTTATTTTTGGTCTAAATATGGACATGATGTATTATATTATAAGCACTGAGGTAAGTAGGCTTTTTTAGTGTGAGGTTTTATGGTAATCAGGATGAGACCGTGGCTGTATTTAATATTTACTGTAGCCGTAGGTATCAGAGACCTCAGTTTCCTCCAATGCCTTTCTTTTCCCCCTCCCTTCTTGTCTTTTGGTTTCCCTGAGAACTCCTTAACTATAGTCTGTAGTGCAGCTCTTTCCATTATAATCCACTGTTACTACACTGGAACCTGACTGATGTGGTAATGTGTAGGAGAGGGAAAGTGTAGTGTAGCTTATGAGTATATCTCAGTCTCTTCATAGGTCTGAGTGCCTAAGGCTGTGACCATCAAAAAGTGTTTTATTTTTTTTATTCTCCTCTTTGGTGACACAGGAAGGCTAGAGGAGCTGAACTTAGCTTATATCCCATTCACAGTTAGATAATGCTCTTGTAAATTTATTTCCCTTTTAGAGCAGGCCTTTGTTATAAAGAATAATCTGAATGTATTTCTCTAGATTTATTTGAGCATGTTTACCTACCCTCCCACCTCTAAAACAGGAAACATGAGGACATTTTTCTAGGATATTCACAGTGAGATCCTGGTGGAGTTCCTGGAGGAAAACCCACAAAAGGGGGAGGGCGCTAAAACCTGGCACTCCAAAGTTTCTCACTCTGCCTCTAGCAATTTGTCAAAATCACCATTTAAGTCTTTCTACCACTTCACGGCTTCAGAGGCTTTAGCTCTAGGCCAGCTGATCCGTACTATGATTCTCTATATTCTTCTATATTCCATATTTCTGGGTGGCAGCTCCCCAGGTGGCCTCAATTCTTTGAAGGACCTAAGAAAAGTAATTGGTATTCAAGTTCACCTTTTTCTTTGTAGAATGCAAAACTATTGTACTCTTTTAGAAATTTTAATAAAATTTTACACTTGCAGCAGATTGCTTTACATTGTAATCTCATCTTTATGCTATGGATTACTTCTCTTTATTTCTCCCGTAACTAACATTGCTTAAAACTCTTCAACATTTTCCACTCCTCTCATTCTTCTTCACTATTGCTCGTTAGCTCTTTCTCTCTCTCATTCAGCCATTCTCTTTTCCTCCCCTTTCCTTTCTCTATAAATTTCCCCTCCCCTTTTTAATAATCTTTCTTTCTTCTCTTCCCTATTCTGAACTCCCTCCTCTTCCAAAATCGAAGAATATTTTTCTCCACATTTATTTTTCCTTCCTTTATTCTCTCTAATAACAGAGAATGATATTTAAAGTAGAAAAAAAAGGAAGGAAAGAAAGAGAGAGAGGGGAAGAAAAATGAAGTCAGCTTAGTTGTATGACTTGTGTAATCATTCTCTAAAGCCTCTGAAAATGCCATAGATTGGCCCTCAGAATTTCTACAAAATTTTGGGGTGACCATTCCTTCTTTTAATTAAATGTTTTTAATCAACCCAAGAATTTAATATAAAGAACTAATTTTTATGCTGTTTTTTTCCCCGTTTTGTTTAATTGGTAGTATTGCAACAGTATTATTTTCCTTTGCAATTATATGTTTTTTACAGCTACATTGGGGCCTAAATCAAGATCTGTGGTTTTGTCTGAGAGTCTAACTACCATTTATACCATTGTTTCTATGGGAAAATTACTCTTTAGATCTAAACAACTAACTACAGGAAGCTTTTTATGGACAAGCTATTTATAAATGTGATAAAGCAGGTCTCCTTTTGGCTCTGATTCCTCCCTCCCCATTAACCAAAGAAAATGCTAGATGCCACTTTGTCCCACAAAGCCAGATACATATTCTGTTTCTAATAATTGCAGTAATACTGATTTAATGAATGCCTACTCTGGGTCATGTAGCACCCTGTGTTAAGTACAATATAGTTATTAACCATTTTACTTTTCAAAATAATTGTATCAGTAGGTATTAGTATCACATCTCACATGTGGAGAAATTGAGGCTAAGATTGATTAAGGAAATTTTTCAAAGTCACAGTGTTTCTAACTGGCATAACTGAAGTTCCAACCTGAATCATTTGAATACATGCAACACTAGGATACAACTTCAAGATGATGCTAAAAAAAAGTAAATGCATCATTGTTGTCTTTCATTTCTCTGTTATTTTGTGCATATTTAGCTCCTAACGTATAATGTCTCGCTACCATCAGAACTGCTCCAAGCATTCTTACTGTCTGTGTAAGCACCAATATAAAGACATTATCTAGCGGTATACCACATTTAGAATAGACTCGTGGAAGAATATATAAGACATTTATGCAGAGAGAAAATTCTAGCATTCTGAAGTGCTGAATATTATAAAGGCTGATGAAAAAAGTATAAATATTTTTTTAAAAAATAAAAATAACAATGGAATTTTAATTCTTTAGATAGCACATAAAATTATTCTAATATTATGCCTTTTTGCATTTTTGCTATCCTTTTTTCAAGGATTCTTGAGGCATCAAGGTGAAATGAAAGTTTCCTTAAACTTATATGTACTTACATGTCATCTACGAAAAGCAAAGAAAAATCCCCGGCATACTTATAATCTATCACTGTGATGACAACCCCAAAGAAAGTATGTTTTAGCTATGTAATTACAGTGTACTCCTTTGCGTTTGCCAAAATGACACCATAATGCGCTATATAAATGATGTTCTCCAGAAGTTTAAATTGAGTCAAATGTAAGAGATTTGAATCGTTACATGGCACATGATGTCCATGCATTCCTAACTCAAACAAACCCATAAACAGAATATAGAATAATGAAAAAGCCTTAATTAAATTCATTGTAGATAAATATTTTCAAGCCCAAAGTTTCGAGCATTATCTTTTCTATTTCTACTAAAAATATGATAGAATATACACTTGACATATTTTTATAATGCTATATGACTCAACTTTATATTTTCAAGACAATAATAAATCAGTGACATCTCATTAAAATTAATATTTATGGTTGTACTTTGAATATGAATGTAGTCTGATTATCCTGTGCTAATAACAGTTTTGATATCCATACCATTTTATACACCATTCTTTTTCAATATACATTTTCTTTATAGATATTACTAAAAATCAAAATACAAAAGCAAACATACAATTTAATTTGTGGTTTCAGGAAAATAATTAGATTAGGAACCTTTTATTATTTTTGTTTTCTTGCTGTTTGGTACTTATAAATATAACATTTCTCATTTTTATAACTGTTAAAGAGCTACAATTACAAGATGCTTTATGTTTACAAGCTATTTATGGAAACAGCATCTTAATAAAATATTTTTAATTACACTCTGTGTCCACAATTATTTCTCTGTGTCTCTTGATTGCCATTAACTTTGAAATTATTAAAATACGTGATATTAGGTGACATTAGGTAATATTAAAATTGTTAATTTGTACGAGTCTTATTTGACAACCCAATTCTGAATGATAGCTCAGAATTTCACCAAAAAAAAAGATTTTGTTAACTTGGAAATACCCTAAGACAAATAAGGAGAATTCTTTCTGTCCCAAATAATACTGGACCTTAAGATAAATATGAGATTGGGGGCAGGGGCAGAAATGCTGTTATATCATTTTTGAACTATTTAACTTCTAATGTGATGTTTCACATAGAATTTAGACTTCTCTCACTCCCCTTTTCTGAAAAACAAGGAAAATAAGAAAAATTAAAAAGGCAGTTAGCAAATTGAAAAAAAAAATCAAAATATTTGTTTGTTTTAATAAAAACTTTAAACAATTTTAAATAAAAAATAAACATTTAAAATTCTAATTTAAACTAAAATAATTTAACATAATAATAATTTAAAATTATAAAATAATAAGCTTAAATAATGTGTTGTATATACAAAATTCCTCTTGCAGGTGATTTCCTGAATGATCGACTGTGAAAAAAATGTTATGCAATTTCTCACAAGGAATAATGCAAGACCACACCTCATTTTTATGTACAAACCAGTTCCTGAGAGATATTTTTCTCATTTTCACTTTAAACGTGATAGAATAAATATATTAATGAGTTTTCAAAGTTTTCGGAGACCTGTGTTCTTTGCCTCATTATTTCTAGGACAGGCAGAACTGGTCTTTTGCAATAACATATAATAAGCAAAAGCCCTATAAGTTCATATGAAAATAACACATTTAAATAAATTTTCATCAGGCTGCCACTTACATATTTACCAATGCTAGCATTTTTGCAGGCTCAGGATCCAAGATTGTCTTTTTCTAAAGTCATATCAGGGCATACTGGAAATAATACAAGTTAGACGTACTAGGTGTTAAGAAATATGTCTATTTTTAATGTTCATACTTATGTTAATTGCTTTGTCTTCACAACAAAAAATCATTGTAAATATTTTTTATCAATTACATTTTGCAGTACCTCAAAATATAAATATAGAAATATAGAAACTGGTTTGATAAACTCAATGATTATTAGAAACATTTCTTTTATTTTCAGGTCACAATAATGTACAGAAAAGGGAAATATTCCAACCCCACCTAAAATTTATGGCCTCAAACAATTTTCTAAATAGATTTTTTAAACAGGTTGACTACCCATCTGTAGAGCTAAGGCTGGGTCTGGAGCTAACAGACCCCTCAAGCCCATTCACAAACCCACTGCACACAGGTCTACGAGCTAGGTAACAGGAGAAGGTCCTTGGAGCCATGAGTGAAGAAATAATAGGCTTTATTACTAGATGTGAGCTCTGCCAAACAGACCAGTCATACAGAGCCACTGCTTCACACACTCTCAAAAGAATACACAAGAACCCCTCAAGCCCATTCACAAACCCACTGCACACAGGTCTACGAGCTAGGTAACAGGAGAAGGTCCTTGGAGCCATGAGTGAAGAAATAATAGGCTTTATTACTAGATGTGAGCTCTGCCAAACAGACCAGTCATACAGAGCCACTGCTTCACACACTCTCAAAAAGAATACACAAGAATAGCAATAAGCTAAAAACACACGGGCACGCATGCACACTAACTCCACCCCCACACAACTTGTTTACAAAGAATGTGCTGCACCAACCCCAACTGACCTGAGGCAAGGGGGCCTGACTAAACTACTCTATTTTCCTCGCACTACCCAAGGTTGCAATTTGAAACAATAATTAATTGCAGTATTCGTTATTTAAATTTTCCATGATGTTGCTACTGTTAAATAGTGATGATGAGGATAATAATGATGGCTATTTTACTTCAAAGACATGTCCAGAGAACCTGTTTTTAAAAAAGTGAATAATATACCAGAAAGTTTTGATTATGTCTACCTCTGATTTCTAGTTTCTTTCCTAAATTTTATATGCCAATCAATTTAAATAATCTTGATCTCCAGACTCTCAAAAAAGAGGTACAGCATAAGCCAAGCAGCACACAGCTATAAATCCTAAATCAGTAACATCAAATCATATTCCACCTGTTAGGTCTTGTTGATAATAAATCAGAGCTAATAAAGCAAATCTTATTTCACTTGATACCTGCCAGAGAGCCTTTGTACAAGCGAGAGTATGTAACCAGCTGTAATAATCCTTGGTGGAGAGGCTGGTTTGTATATAATAATGGGAATATAGTTGCAGCCTTTTCTTCTTTCCTTCCCTTCTGCTGCAATTCTTCCCTTCTTTCCTTCCCATCTGCTGTAATTCTGAAACTTCGCTCCCTAGCACCAATCAGATAATTACAATTGTATGTCTTATCCTCTTTGCCTGTTTGCTTCATGTTTCCATATTATATTATATTATATTCAGATGGGGCATTTGAAGTCTTTATCTCCCCAGAGATGAGGATACAATCCACATAACCACTCTTTTCTTGAGACTTTGGGCCATCATCTTAAAACACACCACAGAATCCTTTTTCTATCCATTTATTGCATGTCAATACCAGTTTTAATCAATCCTTCCTGTCTGGTCTCCCACCTGCAAGTTCGACTGTTATATATTGTACCTAACAGTACCTGCTATATACTTTGTGGTAGGCTGAATACTGGCCAACCCCAAAATGTCGATGTCCTTTGAATTTTGCAGATGTAACTAAGTTAAGGATTTTTGGAGCAACGATTATCCTGGATTATCTAGGTGGGTCCAATAATGTAATCATAAGTGGTCTTACAAGAGGGAAGCTGTAGAGTCAGAAACTCAGAGATGGAGCTGTCACAATGGAAGCAAGATGTTGGAGTGAGATGAGAAAGTGGTCATGAGTCAAGGAATACAGGTGACCTCTAGAAGCTAAAAAAGGCAAGAAATTGGTGTAAAAGAAATACTTTCTGTTTGGGGGAAGACTTGAACATTCTTATATTTGTAGGAAAAATAAAAGCAAAAATACTAACCAATAAATGTTTTCTGTGCCAATTTTTGGTGTATATGAAGTTTTCGGGGGGACTCTTTACACACGTAGTTTTATTGGACTACTGGGTCTTGTGAAATAAATTGCCAAATTGCTATTCAAAAAAGTTATAACATTTTATATTACATCCAACAAGGATTAAGACAAAAATGATAATCGTAAATTACTCTCAAATTTTCATGTCTTCATTGTAATTTTATTAACTATTCTGACAGAGTGAATGAATATTTTTTCTTTTATTTTTACCTGGACATTTATTAATAGTGACTTTTTAAGAAATATTAAAGAGTATTTTGAAATCATAAACCCAGAAACAACACTTTTTTAATTGTTAAGTTGCAGAGACTGCTCAAATTCAGTGTGACTTCTTTCAGAAATCTGCTTTTGGATATGGCAAAGTTTAGATAATGTTAATACCACATAGGCATATTCTAAGGTTTAATACCCATACTGTAGACAACATTTCTCTCTCACTCAACACATTCTATCAATTACTGATTTTTATTTATCATACATTTTGAATGTTATCTTTCTTCTTTCAATATCTTTTGTTGTGCTTCTGCTGTTTCGGTCCTTATTAACCTTTGCCTTTTATTATTCTGATATGATTGTCTGTCTCCTGTTCCTAGCTTCTCCTAGCAGCAATCTATCACCACCATTGCTGACAGTGGCTATTGTCTAAAGCAAAAACGCTGTCAAGTTTACTCCCTTATCTAAAAAATATGCAATGACTTATAGTAGTACATAGAATAATAATAAAAAAATCTAAAACAATACTTCCACTTTTGACTGCCAATTCCAATTCCTTACTGATTTTATATTGCATTTCTTCACTATTTCTCTGTACCTTTTGTCCAAGTTTTGCAGGATTCTTGTCCTTTCTGAGTATATCCATCCTCTACTAGCCCTTGTTTATTGCAAGTGTTTCTAATAAAGTTGGCCTTAATCAAATGGTAGATTATGAAATTAAGTCAGTGGATTACTACTTCTATTTTTAAATATATTAGAAGTCAAGTGTCTTACACATTTTGCATATTCTTTAAATACATAACTAACTGAATGACTTGCTTCTTGAATTATATAGTTCTGACTAAAGTATGTAAGTACACTTGTAGGCTATATTAATCTTAGGCAAGGGTTCAATGTTTCTTTTCATATGTATTGATTATAAAGTTCAAAACTCAAAGGTGCTCAGATAATTCATTTTAAAACAAGTATTGTTGTTTCTCTAAATAAAAATTTTACAGATCCTATAAACAGAAAATGCCTACATTAAAAAGTGAGTTAATATATAAATATGTAGTAAATTTAGTTGAGAAAATAATCTAAAAATTTTTTTTGATCTCAAGTAATAGGTAATGTGCTATGTATGATGGGATACAAAATAGAAACAGCTAGTTTTCTGACTTTATGGAGCTCATAATTCAGTTAGTTGCAAGGAGAAAGCCTTCAGTAGCAGATTTCATGACATTTCTCGATTAAAGAAAAGCTGTGGATGACAACCTAAAACATAGCATGATACATTAATCATCCAAATAAATTTATAATAAAAAGTATGATTTTAGGAGGCATTATGATTTTATATTGTGATGGTAAATAAAATTAAGTAAAGTGTAGTGTGAGTTAAAGTTGATTATAAGACACAATGTTTTTAATAAGAGGATTAGTAATTTTAATTACATGGATAATTTACTTCTTTCCTTAATAATTTGGTACAAGGGAGCAGAATAATTACAGGACATAATAAATATATTTCATTGCAAGTCTATATATTGTAAAGATGAACAGTAATGAGGATAAATTCTACATGTAGAATTTCAATTTTGAAAATTAAAAGCATTTCTGAACTTGGTTAAAATGAGAGTTAAAATCAAAGCAAATAAAAGATTATGAAAATGTTAATAAAATACTAAATGTTAGCAAAATAAAGTGAAATTTAATGAAGTCATTCAAGTCAAATAAAAGTCCAGAGATAGGGAAATTTAAAGGAGATTTAATATCAAAGTAGAGCTGTATTTGTGCTAAAAGCACCTTCTTAAGATCAGGATCTGGTCATCTTCCTTAAATTAATCTTGATAATTGTAAGAACTAAATATAGATAATAATAATTTTGGCTGGAGAAAAGTATTATGTAAAATGAATTATAGCATCAAAATATATAATTCATGTATTCTGTCTACTCTATTATGAAATATTCTTATTGGGATTTTTCTTTGCAGAAGTTAAGTTGGTCTGTTTGCCTTAATTCCATCTGATATGATTTGCTAAGCCAACTTTGATTTGACTTGATTTTCTATGACCTCTTTATTGCATTTTATCTCAGGCAAGTGCAAAGGGATAAATGTATGTAGAGAGGGCCTGTTAGGGGGAACCATATACAATTCAGTATGGAGTGAGGGCATTAAGAAGCACTGATGATTACGGGAGAATTGTCTTTTATTCCAAAATGAGAAGATTTATTTGCCTCATGTAAAAAAAAAATGTTTCTAAATATTTTAATCCAGAGGATGACATGATAATTTATAATTCAGAAAGTTTACTCTGAGATTGATATAGAAAATAGATCAATAAAAAGTTTGAATATTTGAGGCATGAATTAAAAGATTCTTATAATAGGTAATACATAATGAGGTCAATACTAAAGAAATAGCTGTGAAAATAAAGACATTATAAGAAAATACCTAAAAGAAAAAAACATATAGTTGTCGGGTCCGACGCTGGCCGACCAGAACAGCTCTTGCCTCACTATCGGTCTCTCCCTTGGTGTCCCTTCTGGTGGGTGAGTGAATTCCCCGGATTCCTCTTTCCCTCCAGTTCCTGTTGGAAGGAGACGGGGGAAGAGAGCTGTGAAGAGAGGTGAGCACAGCTGACGGCCCCAACCAGCCCGTTCAAGGACACTCAGATGCGGCAGGGGTTCTGTCGAGCAGTTCCGTTTATTATCACACAAGCACTTGCTTTTAAAGGCAAATGGGGAAGGGAGGTTTTTACATCCTCCAATCAGCTTAAAGGTTATGAGAGCATGCATCCTGTCTCAATGCCTAGCTATTGCAATCACGCAGTGTTCATGAGCGTGGAAGTGCGTATTTGGCCAATACGGGCTAAGGCAAGGTTCCCACAGACACCCTCACCCTACTTCCTCCCAGTGCTGTCTTAGGCTGCCACGTTAATATGCCCTTATGGGCTCATAATGGCGCCGCTTGTAATGTCACTTAAGGTGGCGTTAGTTTTTAAGGCCAGACATATAGTTGGCTTTGTTACATAACATTAAGCAGCTAAATTAGTAATATTGCCATTTTGCTAATTAAGTTTCAATATTAACTATCAATAACAACTCAATTTTGAGCAATAAAATGCTTTTTATTTAATTTCTGGATGTCTCTGCCTCAGCTTTCAAATTTTGGTAACTTTCACTTAATGTATTCTCAAATGAATGATTCATTTCATCCTCCATAGTCATCCTCGTAAACATCCCTCAGGTTTATGATTAACTCTTTGAAATATTTCCTTCACTTTTTATTCGAACTGTGGTTACTTCTCCCTGAGCAAAAGTTCATCCATAGGAGAAACATTGCTGCAATACAAACAGTTTACAAAACTCATTGGTTTAAGAGAGGTAAGGTTTATTTCTTATTTTACAAGTACTGTATGTCCATCACAAGATAGTAGGAGACAATCAATTCACATTAAGATTACCAAGGCACTCAAGAGAGAAGCCAAAATCTCAAATGTTGCTTGTGCTCCCAGAAAGGACAATTCTAAAGGATCTCACTCTGGCAATTTAATGCATCAATCTAGAAGTGACACAACTATTCTGGTATAGAACTGAAATACTACTGGCGTATGAAGTTATGCTACAATATAAGCTAACTACATTTTTCTGAGCCTACTGGGAATAATCTCCAAACACTGGTGGTGAGTTAGAAAATAACCCTTAAGCTCTTTGATAAAGAATAAGCTTTAAAAGCTCAGTAGATGAAGCTTGGCTCAGTAGCAACACCTCTGGGAAGAATTAATTGAGCAAAGAAAAAAATAAATGGATTGTACAATGTCAGGGACTTAAGCAGGCAACATTTTCTGTGGTACCAAATTAAACTTGACATTAAAATCATTTCACAAACCACTGATGAAAAGTAAGGTCCATAATGTACTGACCAATTAGCTAAAATACGCCTGTGCTGAATGTAATTCTGTAAATGACATATAAAGTATTTCAGCAGAGTAGGATTCATAACCCTTAACCATATTTTATGGTATACTAGAAAGAATAGAAACCCTGAGGACTGAAGTTTGGCCTCCAGGCCACTTTCCATCACGCACTAGGTCTTTCGTCAAGAGTGAGTAATGTAACACTCTGAGGTTAGTTTACTAATCTATATAATAAGGGTTGGTCTAAGCAAGGAGTTAGAAAACAAAGGTCCTTGGGCCAAATATGTCCCAAGGCCGCCTTTTTTATAGCCCTCAAGCTAAGAACATTCTTCATATTTTCAAAGTGAAAAAGAAGAAGGAGGAAGAACGGGGAAGCAATGAGGGGGGTAAGAAGAAGAAATGCAACAGAAACTGTACGTAAGTCCAGCTTTTTTTACTCAAAACCTAAAATATGTACTATTTGGCATTTAACAGAAAAGTTTATTAATCCCGGTCTAGATCAGCACTGATAGAAGTATAATGTGGGCCACCAATGTCAGCCACACATGTAATATTAAATTTTTCTAGAAGCCACATTTTTTTAAAAAAGGTGACATTGATTTTAACATGTAATCAATTTTTGAAAAAAAATATACATAAGACATTTTACATTCTTTTTGCTCTTTTTATACTAAGTCTTGGAAATCTGGTGTATATTTTATACTTCCAGTACATTTCAATTCGGACTGCCACATTGCAAGTGCTTAATAGCCAACATGGCTGGCAACTACAGTGCTGTACAGCAATCTCTGAGTTTTCTTCTCTCTAAAGAATCATGGAACTATGGGTGTAAGTATCTGATAGATCCAAATAATAACTAATTACATGTAAGCAATTTCTCCTTAGTTATCTGAATCAGAGGATTTTAGTATTAGTTATAACTGGACATTTTATAGCAACATGGCATGTTATTGAGCACTAACAGGCTTTTTAATTCAGCTGTCAGCAGAGGGAAGCTGCAAAGAATGATAGCTTGTCATTGCTGGGCCTCAGTGTGCTCCTCAGAACTGCCAGGATTGCACTCCGTTCCTACTGGAAAAAGCTGACCTAGCAATTCTGAACCATCTCGAGTCCTTTATCCCCAGTTCTATTTCAGACACTAGTATGTGGACTGTGATTCTCTTTCCCACTCAGCCATTTTTTGAACTCGGCTTTTTGCCTTTCTTGACCCTATTCCTACCCCATGTCCAGTTCAGCTCATTTTTGATTTGTGGCTCTACCCTTGAACTCATTATGTTTTCATAGAAGCTGATTTATTTCTCCTGTTGTTAGGCTGAGAAGACTAAATTCCATCAGTACAAAATAGTTGTTAGGTGGGCCTTTCCAGCAGTCTACACTTACAACATTTAGGTCTTTGGGGGGATAGAAACTCCGTCATTTCACCTAGAGAAAGTTAACATCTGTCATGAATTTCACACATAGATTTTAGCATTTTTTTTTCAAACAGGAATTCACACTTCAGATTTTAGCATTTTTTCTGGCCTGGACTGTTTTGCCAAATCCTTCTCATTACATTCTTGCAGAATCCATGCGTAATTGAAAATGTACGAGTATATAGAGAAATTAGAGATCATATACACCAAGAGGTTTTGTATTAATTTCTTATTGCTGCTTAACAAATTACCAAACACTGAGTGGCTTAAAGCAACCCAAGTTTGTTGTTGTTGTTGTTTTTGTTTATTTCACATTTCCATAGGTCAGAAGTCCAACAGAAGCCTCACTGGGCTAACATCAAGGGGTTGGCAGGACTTTGGTCCTTTCTAAAGGCTCTAGGGAAGAATCTTTTTTCTTAAAACTGCCAGCTTCTAGAGACTGCCCACATTTCTTTGTGTGTGGCCTTATTCTACCATCTTCAAAACAAGCAACTTTGCATCTCTCTGACCATTCCACAATAATTACATATCCTTCTGATTCTGGCCTCAGCCTGAAAAAGTTTTTTTTAAGGACACATATGATTCAATTGGGTCCAGGTAGACAATCCAGGATAATTTCCATTATTTCAATGCCATTAATCTTAATCACATCTGCAAAGTCTTTTTTCCATGAAAGGTAACATATTCACAAAATCTGGTGGTTAGGACTCAGATACCATTGGAGAGCCATTTTTTTTTTTTTTTTTTTTTTTTTTTGCCTACTACACCTTCAATTAACAGCTTAGAAATGAATTGATAGAAAGGTTAAAAAAAAAGTAACTCCTTTCAAATGCTGTAGCTAAAACACTAAAGAAATTCTTTCAGATGGAATTTCACTGGATGAGGTTTTTGTCTTTTGAGGGTAATAGAGTGCAGTTGTTAAGACTGCATGGTATAGGAGTCAAGATGGCAATGGGTCTGGAGAGGGGGCGCCAGAAGACAGCATGAGCCTGAGAGGTGTGCGCTGTGTTGCCAGAGTGCTATTTGCATTTCCAAGAGCAACAAAAAAAGAAAAAGTCTTTGATCAACTAATCTACAACTATAAAAAAACAACTACAGATTCGAGGTTTAGGGCCGACATTAAAGAAGATTCCTGGGAGCGCCCGAGCCGCACCGCGGGACCAAGTGAGCAGCCCAAGGTGGCGGTGGCTAGGACAATGTGGAAATGGAGAGGGAGCCGCTCGGCCGGCCCAGCTCTGTGAGTGACCCCCAGCCTGGCCCTGCTTGCGGGGCAGATGCCCATCTGGCATCCGCCTGCCCCACTAGGTCAGTCACCGGCCCAGGGCTGCCTCCATTTTCTCGGGTCGGAGAGGAGCCAGCCAGCTCAGCCAGGCCTGCCCTCTTCACCCGGCTTGGCTCCTCACTGAGCCTTCCCACTTCTTTGCCCTGGCGCAGGGCCTCCCGGGGTCTGCGGGCCGGCCTCACATCCCACTTCCCCCGTGGTTCTCTGGCAGGGCTGGTGGCGTGGGGAGCCCCTGGCCAGCAGCAGGAGGACAGGGAAGAACGAGCCATGCCAATTGTCACTCCACCGCACCCTGGGCTCAGGCCCCCAGCAAACTTCCTGTTACCGGGAGGCAAATACCATCTCTGCGGCCACCAGTTCGGAAAAATGCCTAACAGATTTATGGTTAGGAAAAGTGTGATCGGAGCGCTCCCGAGCTTGCTCGAACCTGCCAGAGAACTGACTGCGGGTGGGCACCAGAGTCGGTCCACACCGGGGGGAATCAAAGAGGAACTGTGTGCTGCGGGCTCCTCCCCCAAGGAGCTCATGCTCTGGTGTGGGAGATAAGACAAGTACACAGATAATTGCAATACCAGGAGGAAGGTGATAAATCCCGAGAAAGCTCTATACAGTGCTACAAAGGCACCCAGAGCGACTGGCCATCTGCGCCTAGCGGAAACCTGAAAGACTTCCTGGGAGGGGCGGTGCCGAGCAGGGGCTTGAAGGCCCGGCTGATAGATGAGGGTAGCAGAAGACAAGTCCCAGCCCAGTCTAGAGCGTAAAGAGCTGGGAGGCATCTGGCTAGGGAGGCGGAGACTCGGCAGAAAATACACACCCTGTGGGGCCGCCAATGTGTGATCCAGCATCCCAGCAGAGTCCAAGCTGACCAGAGAGGTGGCTCTCTGGAGAGGCCCAAGACCCGAGGCAACCACACACACAAGATACTGCAGGCCAACTGAGCAGTCAAAGAGGTAGCCATATCAAATTGACAAACACAGCCACACCTTAGTTAGCCAATAGGGTCAAACCTGTGCATTGTGAAACCCCCTGCCAAAATGAATAAACATCAAAAAAAAAAAAAAGATACCAGAAATACAAAAAACCAAGAAAGTACACCACCAAAAGTCAATAAATCTCAAACTTTAGATCCTATAGAGCAGGAAGCCCTTGAAATGAACGACAAGGAATTTCGAGTGATAATTCTAAAGAAACTGAATGAGATACAAGAAAACTCAGCTAGCCAGCATGATGAAACAAGGAAAAGTATACAGGATGTGAAAGAGGAAATGTACAAGGAAATCAATGACCTGAAAAAAATTGTAGCAGAACTTGCCGAACTGAATGTTATTCAGCAAAATAAAAAACACAATGGAGAGTTTAACCAGCAGGATAGCGGAAGTTGAAGAGAGAACCTCTGAACTTGAAGATGGACTGATTGAAATAACACAAGCAGACAAGAAAAATGAAAAAAGAATCAAAGATATTGAAGAAAATCTGAGAGAGACATTAGACAACCTTAAGCGCTCAAATATCCGAGTCATG
>NW_007729736.1:83817-84540 GCF_000696425.1 Galeopterus variegatus
TATCCTATACATTGAACAGCCTAAAGCCTCTACAAAAACCTCTTGGAGTTGATAAATGATTTCAGCAAAGTAGGTAGTAGGATACAAAATCAACACACAAAACTCACTAGCATTTCTATTCTCCAATAGTGAACATGCAGAAAGGGAAATCAAGAAAGCTTGCCCATTTACAATAGCCACTAAAAAAATAAAATACTTAGGAATTGAGTTAACCAAGGATGTGAAAAATCTCTATAATGAGAACTACAAACCACTGCTGAGAGAAATTAGAGAGGATACAAGAAGATGGAAAGATATCCCATGCTCTTGGATTGGAAGAATCAACATAGTGAAAATGTCCATACTACCCAAAGTGATATACAAATTCAATGCAATCCCTATCAAAATTCCAATGACTTTTTCTCAGAAATGGAAAGAACTATCCAGACATTTATATGGAATAATAAAAGAGCACGCATAGCCAAAACGATACTGAGCAAAAATAATAAAAAAGGAGGCATAACACTGCCTGACTTTAAGCTATACTACAAAGCTATAATAATGAAAACAGTATGGTACTGGCATAAAAACAGACACACTGATCAATGGAATAGAATAGAGAATCCAGAAATCAACCCACACACCTACAGCCATCTCGCGCTGAGCGCGGTGCGGACGCAACACCGAGGGTTGCGATCCCGTTGCCGGTCCCCGGTACTGGCGCGACACCGAGGGTTGCGATCC